>NW_028234417.1:16810229-16812729 GCF_977035675.1 Penaeus japonicus
AACTCCATCTCTAATAGAAAGGTGGAACTCTATAGTCTATAGATGGTCTGTAAATGGTTCAGGATACCCGCCATTTAATGTTTTTTTGTGAATTTATAGAGGTAGAGGCAAAGAAAGCTTGCAATCCAATTTCTTCTTATTGTGCAGTGATGTCAACAAGTCAAAGGTATGATGTAGGTGATCTAAAGAGTAAAAAGGAAGCTAAATCGCAGACTAGTAGAGTTGGAACAAAGAGGTTAGTGGCCAACTCAACTGGGTTAAAGGAATCGGAGCTAAACAGAGATGACAAAGGACTAAATGTAAGAAAGAAATTCCATTGTCACTACTGTAAGGGAGAACATGATCTAGATTTATGTAAAGATCTGGTGAACTCAGTAATAAAGAAGAAATGGAATATGTCCAAAGGTTTAGTTTATTTAGTTTATTTGTAGAGGGTGTTTAAAGTTTGGCCATATCATTAAAAATTGTAGAAAAAGAAAGATGTGTGCAGTGTGTAAAAGATGTCCTCCAACTTCTCTTCACGAGGCTATACTTGAAAGAATCAAGGAAAATGAAGCTTTACTTAAAAGAATCAAAGAAAGGGAAGCTGAGAAAACTGTAACTCTGTACAAAAGGTCAACAGCTGAGGACAATGTCACCTCAGATAAGGTTAGTGAAGAGCCCAAAAATGATATAGTCTTCAATAAGGTAAAGATAAAGCACACAGAGTGTATGACACATACAATGATAGTGCCAGTATGGTTACATCACGAAAGTAATGTTTGTAACAGAATTCTAGTTTATGCATTATTAGATGAACAGTCAGATGCCTGTTTCATAAATGAATCCATTTTGAATAAATTAGGAACTAAGGGCCACAAAGTCCACCCAAATTTAGCAACAGTGTTAGGAGAAGAAACAGTTGAAAGTACAAAAAATAAGGGACTCGTGGTGCGTGGCATAAATGAATGTACAGATGTGTCACTTCCAGCAACATATTCACGAGAAGATATTCCGGCAAGAAGGGATCATATATCAAGGCCAGAAAGTGTAGAAGGATGGCCTCATCTGCAAAGAATAGCACCAAAATTGATGGCATATGATAGTATCAATGAAATAGGACTCTTGATTGGCTTGACTTGTATGCGTGCTATTAAACCAAGGGAATTGATCCTTGGAAAGGATGACGAACCCTATGCCAGAAAAAACAAAACATTGTTAGGCTGGAGTATCATAGGTAGAGTCACTGAGTGTCACGATGATGTCTCGGATCAAGCCTTAGTTAGTAAATTGACGGTCCACATGGTTACAATTAATGGTGAAAAGAAATGTGGCTTTCTCTCCTCACAAACAAAAGTGAAGGAAATAATTAACCCTGCACAGCTTGGCAAATTCTTTGAACTTGACTTTAATGAAAGGGAAATTGGAGATATTCCTTACTCATATCAAGACATAATTTTCTTGAGAAAAATGAAAGAAGGAATTCACCAACAAGAGGATGGACATTATGAATTGCCCCTCCCACTTAAGGATGATGAGGTCAAACTTTCAAACAGTAAAGAGTTAGCAATGTCTAGGTTGATGAGCTTGAGAGGAAAGTTACAAAGTAGTAAGAATTATCACCAGGACTATGTTGAGTTTATGAATGAACTTATAAATAAAGGGTATGCAGAAGAAGTACCTAATCAAGATCTATTTTTGAATGATGGACAAGTGTGGTATATTCCACATCATGGAGTATATCATCCAAAGAAACCTAGTAAAATTAGAGTGGTCTTCGACAGCAGTGCCACTTATAAGAATGAATCACTGACCAAGAATTTACTTCAAGGTCCAGACTTGACAAATAATTTGGTGTTCTTTGCAGATTTAGAAAAGATTATGTTGCAGTTGTATGTGATATAGAAGCTATGTTCCATCAAGTAAAGGTAAAGCCCAATCACAGAAATTTACTACGCTTTCTATGGTGGAATAATGGAGATATGGATTCAAATTTAATGGAATATAGAATGACAGTGCATTTATTTGGAGCTGCATCATCTCCAAGTGTAGCTAAATTTTGCCTTAAAGGCTACAGCTGATGATTATAAAGGACCAAAAGGATCGAAAGCTGCAACCTTTGTGAAAAATGAATTCTATGTAGATGATGGATTAACATCTGTGCCAATAGTTGCTGAAGCTATATCTCTGCAAGGACAGCAAGGCCCTGTGCCAAAGGGGTGGTTTTAAGTTACATAAGTTCTTGTTAAACCACAAAGAGGTCCTAGAAACAAGCTCAAATGAAATGGCCAGCAGTTAAAAGAAAAAAAAGAAGAAGAAAAAAAAAAACTAGATGTGGAGTGGTGCATAGAAGCAGATGCATTTCAGTCCGATGATCAGGAAAATGACATTGCTATTGTAAAAGAGCCAAATCTGCCCAGAAATTCTTGGAAGCTTGGTCGTGTATCTGAAGTCATCCCAAGCAAAGATGGTCTTGTAAGAAAAGTTAAGTTAACTATGGCAGATTCCACACTTGATATGT
>NW_028234417.1:16817729-16825229 GCF_977035675.1 Penaeus japonicus
CATACATACATACTTACACATGTATGAGTATGCATGTATGTATCATATATTTGCACATGAAGGAATGAATTATAGAATATTAAATAACGATTATCGACCTTGCCAGGATTCGAACCTGGAAGCTTCTGACCCGTAGTCCGTTTCGCCACAAGACCTGATCACACACTATGCATCACTCTTTGTTTTGTTAGAAAGAAATGGATGAGAGAAGGGGCAATCAGACAAACAATTGTAGTATATTGACTTATATTGATCACAAAAAACAAACACAGTAACGTAAAACAATAGCTTAGGCTGTGTTTGGCCTTGCGGTGGAACGAACTATCTTGTTTCGGACAAGGAGGTCGACTCCTGGCAAGAAACGAGTTCCTTAGACGGAAGGAGAACAATGAAACATGGATAGTTCAAGAAAATAATAAGGAAAAAGAGAAGACAAAATCCTCGAGTCTTTAATCAGGGAATAATCGTGACCAAAGAAAGGAAAAGAATGGGAAAAGGGAAAGAAGAATAGAAGGCTTTTTTATTGGTCTGTTTGTGTGTGTAGGCATTTCCGTGTCGTTCCAGAAAGATGTAAAGAATAGAAGAAAAGAGAGACACGAGGAAGAGGAAAAGAAAATATGGCCATTGTTGAAGGCCCCCTTGTCACTCAAGAAAGAGATAATGGAGAGGAATAGAGAAAGAGAAAAGATTAAGAGAAACGAAAATGAAAATGAAATCGTAGATAAAGTAAACGGAAAAGATAAGAAAATAGATATTTATCACTTAGGCCTCTATGATACGGATATGAAAATAGTAGAAAATGAAAAAGAAAAAGATCCATAACATGTAACGAAGATAGTGGAAATCGACAGGCTATTCTTAGAAAAAAAAAAAGAAGAAATGAGAAAATGACATGATAGATAAAAGAAAAGAAAATTAAATAGAAGAAATATCTGGTCGCCATAACATTAACACAAATGATAAACTCTTGACAAGGGCACCGATTAGATTTTGGATTCTCGCCCCTTCATCACCTGTGTTGTGTCCAGGATTGTGGCCATGTTGTGGGGCTCTTGGGACACGACGAGAGAAACAGGCAAGGGGGAAAGATGGAGAAGCAGAGGAAAAGCAAAGGAAAGGAAGAATGTGGAAGAAAGAGGAGAATGGGAAGACACATACACGGACACGTACACGGACACACATACACATAGACCTACAAGAAATATATACATGCCCAGAAATCCACATATCTATCTCTCTTTATGTGTGTTTGTTTGTGTGACCCTACGCTTGCATTTACGACGCGAATGTGTATGTGTCATGCATATACGACGCGAATGTGTATGTGTCATGCATATACGACGCGAATGTGTATGTATCATGCATATACGACGCGAATGTGTATGTGTCATGCATTTACGACGCGAATGTGTATGTGTCATGCATATACGACGCGAATGTGTATGTGTCAGAGTGTATGTGAAAATGCCGTGTTTGTTCTCACCTTTCTTCAAACCAGTCGCCTCTTGATCAATTGGAGGACACTTCAACGCTTTACTCCCAGCAAATATTCTATGCAACAAACCCGTACCAGATGCGAAGGAATAAATATTCATGTCCAATATCACATGATAAAAGCGTCAGGTAGAATGTCATAAAAGCGACTGCGGAATATTTAGAATGCTCAAACGGCTTTAAAGTTCCGAACAGGCGGGATGGGTGATGGAGCTTCGGCAATGGCGACTATTCCGAAATCAGACTTCGATACACCGTTTCTTAATCTCGGGAATAAGAGTAATCGTTGAAATTGGATTATTTGGACACTAATGGACAGTAATACTTGTGCTAAAATTGATGTTGATACTATTAATGATGATGATGTTGATATTAATACTAACAGCAACAACAATGATGATGGGTTTTGGCAATTTATATAACACTAAGAACGATATATATATATATATATATATATATATATATATATATATATATATATATATACATATATATATATATATAAATATAATATATATAATATATATATATATATAATATATATATATATATATATATCGTTCTTAGTGTTATATAAATTGCCAAAACCCTATATATATATATATATATATATATATATATATATATATATATATATATATATATATATATTTATTTATTTTTATTATTTTTTTTACAATAAAAATAACAACAACCACAATAACGACACTGATAATAATATGGATGATGATGATAATAATGATAGTAATAACTATAATAATGATAATAATAATGATAATAATAATAATAATAATAATAATAATAACAACAAAAGCGCTGGCTAGAACATAATCATTTTGGTGATAAGAGTAATACAGATAATAAATATGATACGAGAGTAAAAGGAAGACAGTGAGACATTAATTTGATATGCAGATAATATGCAAATAATATTTGTCAGCTAGTCAGCAGCTCGCCATTAAAATCAGGCAAGGATATAGTGTTTCAGATGCAAGATGCAAGCCGGTGCAAATATAAATCTTTAAATGATAAAAAAAAACTGTGCACCTACATATTTTTGACAGGTAGAGAGACATTTCGTTTGAGTATTTTGCATTCCGTAAGGCAATAAACTGGCAGGAAGAAGATTGATGCGATTCCTATCAAACTATGCCAAACATTATGCACAATTTTTTTTTTTTATCATCCCTGAAAAAGATTTTTAATTTGACTGTGCATATACGTATAGTATATATCATCAAAGTATATGCTAAATATATTTAACACACACGCGTACACACACAAACATAATTATAAACACACACAACACACACACACATACAAACATAATTATAAACACACAACACACACACAAACAAACACACACACACACACACACACACACACACACACACACACACACACACATCTACATATATCTATCAGTATCGCATCTCAAATAGAAATAGAAGTGGCTCCCTGGCCAGGATTCTAACCTGCTTTCTACTTTGGCTTTCTTGGGGAGATTTTGTTCTAGCCAGCAATTGCATTTACCACGACAGCAACAACAAAAATGATGATGATAATAATGACACTGATGATACTAGTAATACTGATAATGGTAATGATGATAATTATAATAACAATAATGTTCAATAATACCGACAAAAAAAAAGATAATAATAATGATAATGGTAATGATAAAAATGATAATGATAATGATAATACTAGTGATAATGAAAATGAGATAAATAGAAAGATAGATAGATAGAAATAGATAGATAGATAGATAGATAGATAGATAGATAGATAGATAGATAGAGAGAGAGAGAGAGAGAGAGTGTCATAAGTCAAGTCGAGTATCCTCAAGGACTAAACTATAATCAATGACCAGAGTATGAATTCACAATTAATATCCGATGGAATTTAGCCATACGGAAATTAATCATGTTTTGGAAAGACTTTTAATCAAACACTCGGCTTTATACGGCAAATCGCAAATTCCGTGCATAAAAAAAAAAAAATAAAGTCAGTGAAAGGAATGTTGAATTCAAAAGAAAATGTTCTGGGTATTAAGATGACTATATTTGAAGTATCAATGAAAATTATGATGATATGATTTTGATATGATGGTAATAGTAATTATAATGATTGAAAGGTTAATAACAACACTAATGGTGATAGTAATGACGATAATAATAATGATAATAATAATAATCATAATAATGATTATGATAATAACAATAACAACTAGTACAAAAATAATGATAACAACAATAATAATGATAACAATTCTGATAATAATAGCAATAATAACAATGAAAATACTACTAATAATCAATGATAATAATGATAATTATGGTAATGATAATGATGATAAAATTATATAAGGATAACAATAACGAGTGATGATAACGTAACTATTAATGATAATAATGGTGAAAATAAAAATGATAATAATGGTGAAAATAAAAATGATAATAATGATAATGACAATGATAGTAATAATAGTAATGGTGATAATGATAATGATAATAAGAGAATGATAACAATAATCATGTAATTACAACAATAAAAAACAGTTAAGATTTTTATAAAAATGATAATGATGATTATAATGATAATTATGATAGCGATGATAATATCAATAGCAATGACAATTACAGTAATAACAATAATCATGATAATGATAACAAAAATTATGATGATAATAATAATGATAATAAAAATAATGATGATAATTAGGATAATAATAATGATATGATGATGATGATGATAATGATAATAATGAAAAGAAATAATTATAAGGATGATGATAATTAGGGTAATAATGATAATGGTGATAATGGCATTAAAAGTGATAATGATGATAATGGCAATAAAAATGAAATGTTGATGATAATGATAATGATGAGAATGATAATACCAATGATAATAATACTAATATATTAACAATCATAATGATAATGATAATAATGATGGTAATGATGATGATAATGATAATGATAGTGATGATGATGATAATGATGATGATAATGATGAGGATGAGGATGATGGTGATGATTATGATGATGCTACTGATAATAATAACAACAACAACAAGAAAGACAGACGACAGTAATGTTAACAAAAGCTATTCTCATTAATATCTTTCTCCCACTTGTTCATGGTAGCATCATAATGATAATGATATCAATATCAATAGCACTAGTGAAAACTGTGATATGTAATAAACAAAAACAATAAGATCAACATCAGATACAGAAAAGGGATAATAACAACAGTAACAAGAATAATAGTGATATAATAGATGACAGGGAATGTAGCAAAGACACTAGGGAATAAAAAGGTCTGGTAAAAAGGCTACAGCACAGGGTCGGCAACCTTTGGCACGGGGATGACTATGGCACTTGAGGTGCATGTTAGAAAATTATGGTGATAATAAGGGTAAGCCAGATTTGCGGAGCAGATGCTACGCCGGGCTTGTGTGCACTGAGGCGAGCCCGCCTGTGCCAGCGTGTGCTGACTCGTGAGAGAATGTGCCAACGAGTGTTGACTCGATCTGAGCTTGGTCCTTACCCAACGCAGTGCCCAGCTACGTCAGTAACCGCCAGGTGACAGTGGAAGCTCACGAGCTTGGACGGGACTCGATCTGTCGACCACAGGGATGTGAAGTCGACACGCTACCATTGAGCTAGCAGACAGCTTTGGTGATAATGATAATGATAGTTATGATGATGATAATGAAGGTATAATGATAGTGATAATGATAGTAATGATACTAATAGTGATAATGATAATAATAATGATGATAATAGTAATGATAATAATGATTATAATAATAATGACGATAATAGTAATGATAATAATGATTATAATGATAATGATAATAATGATAACAACAACAGCAATAATTATAATAGCAATAATAATAATATAATAATGATAATAACAATAATAGAAAGATACTAATAATAATGATAATGATAATAATGGGAAACGATCGGAAGGAAAGTAGTATAATATTTGAGTAATGGAGGAGAAAAGACCCCTTAGTAATATATAATTTCGAAAGTACCATTTCGTTACTCATTTGCAATACCACTTAGTCCACTTAGCACGTGAAGGAATTAAAAACAAAATATCTACACAGCACTGTTACGCTTCACTGAAAATGTTACCAACCCCCAAAGTGTAATTGTAATAATCGTTAATTGCCATCCAAATAAATTTTATCACTAACCTGCCAGTTATCAAATAATCGTAACTAAAGAAGTAGAGGTGACATCAAATAAAACAATGGACAGACATCCCGGGTTGGAAGGCGAGAGAGGGAATTACAAAACTTCCCTAGCCAACGCCGAGAGACATAATATTTGCATAAGTCCTACCTTGAATGACACGACGTTTGTTGAAATGTTGCCAAGACAGAGTTTATTCTGTTGCTTTATCACTTGTTTATTCTTTTATGTGAAATGATAACGATAAGGTAATGGTGGTGAAAAACGACAGCTGCTACAACAAAAATGATATTAACTGCTATTTTATCGTTAATGTTGATGATAAAAATGAAGATAACTTCGTTAATACCAATGGTAACAGTGATAATTTTGAATAGCAATGATGAGGATTAAGACAATGATATTAGAAATGAAAAGCATGATAATTACTGTAATTATGATGGTAATGATAACGATAAAAACAACTGCAGCAGCAATGACAGTGATGATGACGATGATATTGAGGATAATAATGATAATGCTAATAATGGTGATGGTAATAGATATAATAACAGCTATGGTAATAACAATAATAGTGATAATAAAGATAAGGATGATGATGATAATGATGATGATCGTGATAATAAAAGTGATAAGTATAAGAATGTTAATAATTACGAGAATAATGATGATACAGATGCTAATAACAGTGATAATGATAATGATGATGATATCATCATAGCACTAACAATAACAATAATAATGAAAATGATAATATATATATATATATATATATATATATATATATATATATATATATATATATATATATATATAACGAAGATGATGATAACGACATCAAACTCCCCGCGTGAAGGCAAACCCCAAACTTGCGAGGAACACGACGAGTACCCAAGCGAAGGGACCGTCACTGAGCTACTTTATAATTCTTCAAGGATTCCTGGAAGAAGAGGCGTGCTGACGTGAAGGCGTTGGGAGGCCAGGGGAGGGAGGGTAGAGGAGGGAGGGCAGGGGAAGGAGGCCAGGGGAGGGAGGGCAGGGGAGGGAGGGTAGAGGAGGGAGGGCAGGGGAAGGAGGCCAGGGGAGGGATGGCAGGGGAGGGAGGGCAGGGGAGGGAGGGCAGGGGAGGGAGGGAGAGGGGGCGGGGCGGGGCGGGGCGGGGGAGGGAGGAGGGAAGGTGGTGAAGGAAGAGGAAGAAGGGATGATAATGAAGGAGAGGAAAAGGGATGGATATAGGAGGTGATGAAGGAGAGGAAAAGGGAAAGGAAAGGGTAGAAGGGAGGGGTGATGAAGGAGAGGAAAGGGGAAAAGGGAAGGAGATGAAGAAAAGAGGAGAAAAGGGGAGGAAAGTAGAGTTAAAGAGGGAAAGGAAACGGGAAGTAGGGGAGGATCAGGAAGGGAAGATCTATAAGGGAATAAATATAGTGAGTGAGAGTCAGGCGGGGAGAGGGGGGAGGGGGGAGAAAGAGGTTAAAAAGAGAGAGGAGAAGGAGAGCGAAGAAGGGAGGAGAGAGAGGTTCAAAATGGGAGAAAAACTGAGGGAGAAAGAAGAGACAGGAGAAGAGCTGATAGAAATACGGTAGAGGAGGGGGGAGGGGGAGAGGGGGCCCAAAGGACGTGGTTGAGGTCTATCAACACTCTTAGGAGAGCAGATGTCACGCTCCCACGTTCCTCCGAGAGAGAAAACTCGAATAAGCAGGGAATGACAGTGATGGAAAGTGTGAGGGAGAGAGGGTGTCTGCGTAATGGAGTGGAAGCGAGAGAGAGAGAGAGAGAGAGAGAGAGA
>NW_028234417.1:16830229-16832729 GCF_977035675.1 Penaeus japonicus
CTAACCCCCTCCTCACTTTTCAATTTCTTCTTTTCGTTAAAATCAATCAATTCTTATTATTTTTAAAATTATTTGCTTCATTTTCTTTCTTTTTTTTATCTTTCTTTTTAGATTCCTTTCTTCTTTAATTTTTTCTTCGTACATATGTATCAATTATTTCCTTATCTTTCGTTTTCTTATAATTTCTTATTATTCCATTTTTTAAAATGAATTCCTTTGTTTTTTTTTCCAGTAATAGAAAAGAGAGTTACTTAATTTGTTTATTCATTATATTTCTTTCTCCTTTTCAGTTAAGCGCGTTGTTGTTTCCTCTGCTGATTTTACTGATATCTTTTATCTTTTTCTTACTAAGAGAGAGAGAGAGAGAGAGAGAGAGAGAGAGAGAGAGAGAGAGAGAGAGAGAGAGAGAGAGAGAGTTAGATTGATATATCAAATCCTTTCTCCCTTCACGTAAATGTGATTCTCTTATCTTTTCCCTCTTTCCTTTCAGATTCATTCTTTGCTTCTTTTCTCTTTTGAAAGATTAATCCCTTTTTCCTTTCACTTTAAAGGGGGGGGGGGGAGAGAGATAAAAGATCGAATCCTTTTCTTAGATTCTTAATCCTTTATGATTCGAATTTTTGGAAATAGATTCGTTATTTCCTACTTTGTATTTTCATTAATTGATTTCTTTTCACTGATTCCTTTCTCGGTTAGGAAAAAATGAATATTTTTTTACTTAAGAAAAATTGATGATTAAGATAAATCTCCTCAATTTATAGTTTTCAATTTCCTTTTTATTTTTTTTCCTTTCCCTTTTTTTTGTTGCGGCCTCTATTTTCATTTCTTTTTTTTCAGTCAATTCCAACATGCACACACACACACACACACACACACACACACACACACACACATGTGCATGTATGTGTATGTGAGTGTGTGTGTGTGTATGTGTGTGTGTATGCATGTATGTGAGTTTGTGTATATATGTGCATGTATGTATGTGTCTGTCCCTGAATGCACATACAAACACAAACACATTTATGTATATGCATATCTCTTTCTCTCTCTCTCTCTCTCTCTCTCTCTCTATATATATATATATATATATATATATGTATGTATATAAATATAATCAAATAGATATGTGTTAAAGTTATTTCTTGACAATGTGAACTTCAGAACCTCAAAAATCTAATAAAGAACAGCTAAACATGTGTTCACCACATTTGAAAACTGTTAATCGCCGGTGCAAATAAAAAGGATAATACTTCAACATTGAACAAATTCCAGTGAATTGGAAAGCTAAAAATGAAATTTTAAACAATTCGGGAAGCAATTATCTTTCACAACTATCACACATAAACTGCTGGATTTATTGGATTGAAATATTTTTACCTCTCACACATTCAGCTAACTAGCTAACACACGCACACACACACACACACACACAAACAGACACACACACACACACACACAAAATAAACAGACAGACAGACAGGCAGACACACACACACACAGATACACATACATACATATACACATACATGCATACACACATACATACTTACACATGTATGAGTATGTATGAGTATGTATTGCATATTTGAACATGAAGGGATGGATTATAAAATATTGAATAACGATTATCGACCTTGCCAGGATTCGAACCTGGAATCTTCTGATCCGTAGTCAGAGTGTGTTCACACTCTTTGCTTTACATTTGTTTTGTTAGAAAGAATAACAAAACTAAGAGTTCTAAGAGTTCCTTAGACGAAAGGAGAACAATGAAACATGGATAGTTCAATACGTACACACACACACACACACACACACACACACACATATATATATATATATATATATATATATATATATATATATATATACATATATACCCCCCACCAAGATACAATTAGGGCCAGTAGGTGGGGTACCCGGCCATAACCCTCTTGAGAGGCCTACTTCCTGCAGTGGAATGATACAGGCTGAAAAAAAAAAAAAAAAAAAAAAAAAAAAAAAATATATATATATATATATATATACATATATATATATAATATATATATATATATATATATATATATATATATATATATATATATATATATATATATATATATATATAACATATGTTGCAGAGGGCCAAGTCTTTTGGTGGGTTGTACTGGGAAAATCTTGTGAAAATTTTGTGGGTTTTATTGATTCTTCTATACAACTTGAATCTTCTTTCCCCTTCATTCCCATCCATGTTGTTTATTCCCGTAAAACTGAAAATGTAAAGCATTCCTTTCTAATACAAGTTTAACATATTGATCTTATATCATATAACATAATCAATCAAGTACAATATATCTTGACACCATCATATATCAAATTTCTATTCCAGTATAAACATATATTGCAAGATTACATAGATAGAATAAGATAAATACCTCAGACACCTCACTTGGCTTATCTGAGTCACAAAATGGCTTCCAATTGTTTTCATGCGATTAGTTATGCAGATTGCCTATAGGAG
>NW_028234417.1:16852729-16855229 GCF_977035675.1 Penaeus japonicus
ATTTATCTAATATATCAAATTCATATGTAATGGAAAAAAAAAAAATACGTTGAAAGAGAGATTGATTTCGACGTGCCAATAATATCTTTTATTACAATTCGACATTTTAATTTTGCTCTGTGTATGCTTTGGATATTCTCAAAGGTAGATTATCCACAGTGTCGCATGTACCTCACACGACACCCAAGCTTCTCCTGCAGCCGTTCGGAGAGCGAGAGGGCGCCGGAAGCCGTGTTTTATGCCGCTCACCCACTACCTCTAAGCTCTGCCTCTTAGCAGAGCCATTCCCGGATTTTTTTCTCCCGCGTTTTTGGCATTTATAGCGTCCTCTTCGCAATTCACGCACGCCCATGCATACTCGATGCTTCCTCCGCCCAGACGCCGGTGACGTCATTCTTCTTCGGATATGGGACGACTGTCGGATGTGGATGTGCGTGCGCGTGTCCTTTTCGTGACATGGAGACATAATGGACACCAAAGGGAAGGAGGGGATGAGATAGGAGGTCAAGGCAGAGGGGGGGGGGAGGCTGGGTTCAGAAGTGAGGGAAAGTAGGAGAGAGGTAAGAGATGCAGGGTTATGGCTTGGTTTGAGGGCCGGGATGGGGAAACCCGGGTTAAGAGAGAGCGAGGCGTGCGAGCGAGAGTGAGACAAACATTTCAAAATCCATGATTAATAACAAGATCTTTATTACATATCTTTATTATTTATTATCAAAAAATGTATACATACATTCTCTTCATGTTTGAAAAAAATCTTTTACGCTACATTCACGCACAAAGCACTTCTATTCATTCAGTTATACATCGTTTACAACAATACATTTGTAGTTTGTGGGATACTAGACATAATTGATCTTCCACCTGAAGATGGTTTGCCTTCATTGCCGCTCGCACACGCACACCGCGTTCATTGCCGCCTCAGGATGCTCTTCCCTCAGCGCCGCCCGTTCTCTGTACTTTTACCGCCGCCCGCACACGCACACCGCGTTCATTGCCGCCTCAGGATGCACTTCCCTCAGCGCCGCCCGTTCTCTGTACTTTTACCGCCGCTCGCACACGCACACCGCGTTCATTGCCGCCTCAGGATGCTCTTCCCTCAGCGCCGCCCGTTCTCTGTACTTTTACCGCCGCCCGCACACGCACACCGCGTTCATTGCCGCCTCAGGATGCACTTCCCTCAGCGCCGCCCGTTCTCTGTACTTTTACCGCCGCCCGCACACGCACACCGCGTTCATTGCCGCCTCAGGATGCACTTCCCTCAGCGCCGCCCGTTCTCTGTACTTTTAAAACCGCCGCCCGCACACGCACACCGCGTTCATTGCCGCCTCAGGATGCACTTCCCTCAGCGCCGCCCGTTCTCTGTACTTTTACCGCCGCCCGCACACGCACACCGCGTTCATTGCCGCCTCAGGATGCACTTCCCTCAGCGCCGCCCGTTCTCTGTACTTTTACCGCCGCCCGCACACGCACACCGCGTTCATTGCCGCCTCAGGATGCACTTCCCTCAGCGCCGCCCGTTCTCTGTACTTTTACCGCCGCCCGCACACGCACACCGCGTTCATTGCCGCCTCAGGATGCACTTCCCTCAGCGCCGCCCGTTCTCTGTACTTTTACCGCCGCCCGCACACGCACACCGCGTTCATTGCCGCCTCAGGATGCACTTCCCTCAGCGCCGCCCGTTCTCTGTACTTTTACCGCCGCCCGCACACGCACACCGCGTTCATTGCCGCCTCAGGATGCACTTCCCTCAGCGCCGCCCGTTCTCTGTACTTTTACCGCCGCCCGCACACGCACACCGCGTTCATTGCCGCCTCAGGATGCACTTCCCTCAGCGCCGCCCGTTCTCTGTACTTTTACCGCCGCCCGCACACGCACACCGCGTTCATTGCCGCCTCAGGATGCACTTCCCTCAGCGCCGCCCGTTCAGTTTCTTTAAGCCATGAGCACTCTCATAACTAGCAAACTTACAAGTCACGACATCACATACACTGTCCCATGTTAACATTCTGCATTGCTTACACTTTATGATACACACTTTCTCTTATTTCTTTTCTTATGCAATTTTCTCATTTTCTTTAGTTAGCTAGACCAGATTTTAAAAGTGTTTGATTATGATGGAAACCATCATTTTGAAACCAAGGAGAGATGTAACTTTGCAATAACCATGTGTATTTACATAACATGTCTGTTGTAATTGTTATTATGTCCAATGAATAGTATTTGTACATGTATGCTTTTGCTACTTCTTGCAATCGTCAATGTAGTTTGTATCTTTCATGTCATTCTAGTTGTTACATATATATTCTACCACATATACATATATACATACATATATGTCCGCTCGTTGTTTCACCTATCTGTTTACCCCTCTCTTATTGTCACGTCAGACATCTTCCCTTCGCAAGAGCTATGCATTGATGCAACACTTCCCTCATCACATTCCAAATGCCACATGTCACAGGAAGCGCGTGATTCACACATATCCTCAGACAAATCATAC
>NW_028234417.1:16862729-16887729 GCF_977035675.1 Penaeus japonicus
CACCACTATTTATTATCAACGCATTTATTACAATAATGTTACTGGTGTTATAGTTCTCCTCATCATCATTTTTTATCGTTATCGTCATGATCATCATCACCATTGTTATCATTCTTGTTATGGATATGAACCTTATTATCATTATTATCTTGATACTGCTGAAGATGAAAATGATGGCGATTATCATAATTATTATAATTATCATCATTATCACTATCTTAGTCTGTGTTATGATTTTTATGATTTATCGTTAGCATTTCATTATCGCCATCGGTTTGTTGTTGTTAGCATCTAATTGTCGTTATCATCATCATTATCATTTTTATTATAATTATCATTATCATATTTTATTATAATCATCATTACCATTTCATACTAGAATCATCATCTTTATCATACTATCTTTATTGCTATCAACACCGTTATTCTAATAATTTTTATCATTACCGTTATCAGAATTCATTATGTCATCAATGCGATGATTATCATTTTTATTTTGTTGCCGTTGTGTCTTTGAGTGACATCATCAATATCTTTCATCATTGATTTCCTTGTGGACACCAACTGAGCTAACTACTTGTAGCTACAATAATATGTTACATGTCTGTAAATTAAATAAGGGTGATTATTGCCCATTTAAAAAAGATAAGGTAATTTCATAATGGTATCAGTAACTTCAGTCGTAATTATGGATTTTCTGTAACTCTAACAGCCGGTTTGTTTCATCTTTTCTTTTTTTTTCTTTTTGGAAATCTTGAAAAAAAAAGATTCTTTCAATTTAAACTGTTGTCCACTCTAGGAGGAGGATGAAATACTTGCGTATCCGTAAATATATTTTATGATTCTTTAAAATGTGGTTTATACATCCATTCATTTTGCTTTCAGTGACTGAAATCAAGCTTACAGCAACATCACCATTCCGTTGCAACGGGGTCTCCAATGAAATGAATAAAAAGTAGTTTATAAACTTTTTTTTTCAGACGTTTAACAATAGCAGAAAACAAGGTTAATAATAGTTTGGTTAACAAACACTTATGGTCTGTTCAAGCTTCATGGTAATTTTCAGTTTTCCTGTTGTAAGGATAACTGTCATGGGGAAGCCCGAAAATACATCCGCCCAAGCGGGGGTGACGGCTTAGGGCCGGAAGAAAGAAGGAGGGGGCCCGTTCACTTCCCCTTAAGGAGACTAAGTCCCATTCCCCAGGTGCATGTCCCTTAAAGAGGGTCTGGTTGCGTTAGTTTAGTCCTGGTTTTAAAATAATAAATAGTAAAAAAAGTATGAATAAAAGTATAAAATTGCCCAGTAGCAAATAGCTTAAAAGTTAAAACACTTCTCAAAAAAAGATTGATAAAAGAAAAAAAAATCAAAGTAAAATAACATGGGCGTCTCTGGCTGGTGTTGGCCAGTGTATCTCCCTCACAGGATATTATTATACTAGCACGTCCAGCTTTGTCCTAACTGGCATGTAACTCGAGTCAGTACGACCTTTCTTTAGCAGCTCCTGCGTCGCCACAAGGGTATTCCAGGGTAATCCAGGGAGGGTCAGAGAAACACCAAGTTCCAGAGACAACTGATTTATTTTCAGCTCGTCGGCTATTTATAGCCGGCGGGCTACTGGCATGGAAAATATGTTCTTTTTTCGAGTAAAGAATAAAGACATTTGAAAACAAAAAAACATTAATTTACAATATTGTTTCACATTAAATACATAAAAACTGGCAATTACAGCTTTGAAACATTAAAACAATAGGAAAAACGTAAGATCAGAATTATAAAATCAGCAAAATGGCTCAGCGTAACTTTAAACAATAAAAACAAAGATCACATAAAAGGATATCATTAAACATAACATTGCAAATACGAAATAAATTAAAAAGACAAATATACAATACAAAAATACAAAATAAAAGTGGGTGACGTGGACTCCGTGACACGTAAAAAGAATCTAAAGTAAAAATAATTAAAGCAAAGTTCAAAAATAAGAAATATTTGACCAAACCCTTCTTAGATAAAAATACAATTGGTTAAAATGCACTTACAAATTAAAGTGATGGCCTTAAGAAAGTTTAAGATGGTCACTGATACGACACTAAAAGTACTGTATAAAGAATAAAATAAAACTGTTGCTCAATTAAACAATACTAAAAGTAGTCATTCCCACTTATTTTAGATAGTAATGTCATATATAATATAAAACAAGACAAAAGGTAAATAAAAAGAAACACAAAGCACAAACAATATTCGCACCCCCAGTGCGTGACCCACGGGGTCGAGGCTTCATATTGGTTCAGGGGGCTGAGATACAAAATCGTATTTTTAAATCTAACATTTCAGGCAAATGGTTCATGGCCTATTCCCCAGTTTAGGCGTGGGTGTAAGTGTATGTGCATGTAGAGTTGTCCTGGCGATGTTTCACGAACCTCCCTGGATTTCATACGGCCCTGAAAACAGGATTAGGTCGGGGGGGGGGGGGGGCAGGCAAGAGGAATGGGGGAGGAAGAAAGGGCGAATAGGGGTAGGGCGGATAAGGGTGAAGAGAGGTAGGGGGGGGGGATAAGAGAACAACAAGCGCAGGAATAAGGGAAGAGATATAGCGTGAAAGATAAAGAAAAGGAGTAGTGAAGGAAAGAAGAAATTAGTAAGGAAACAGATAAGAACAAGGTAAAAGTAGCAAAAGCGAAAACGAGAGGAGAGTGCGGGTAAGGGAGCGAGAGCAGCAGACGAAACATAGGGTAGAAAACGGAAGTAGAAAATGAGGGAGTAGCTAGAGAAAGCAAAAACGGAAGTAAGGGTAGTAGAGGATAGACTAAAGAAGCGTCGGGAATAAGGCGAGTCAAGGCGGAAGAAACAGTAGGCAAAAGTAAGAAAGATAGAAAAGGTACTAAGGGAGATAGGAGAAGAGAAACAAGAGGCTAGGACGGCGAGAGAATAAAGAAAAGGGGGGAGGAAAAGGGAGATGAAGAACAAGGGGGGGGGGGGAGGAAGTTAAGGAAGAGGGAGGGGAAGGATAAGGACGGGGGGGGGGGGAGGTAGGAAGGAGGAGGTCGCAAGGCCTCACAACCCTCCAATGCCATGGGGTCGGAGAGTCAGCGGAGACAACCTGGAAGCAGAAAGAAAGGAAGGCCTGAGCCCGATTACATGCCTTCAAAAGCTAAGGTGTATGGGGAAGCTGGACGTGCTTTACACGGGCTGCTAACCCATTACACCCAATATATACACAATATGTACACATTCAATATAATTAATACAAATATTCAAAGCTATACGATTAACCCTAGCTGCTTCTTACCTAATTAATAGAAAGAACTATACAAAAATTAATTATGTCACTATATTCATTCACGTACTGCATCTCTATGCTGTATTTCACTCTGATCAGTGCGATTAACGATTAGGGCGTTAATTATAAGGACACTTAAAGGTTCACTATCGTCATCACCATCATTATCACCATCATTATCACTATCACTGCTTTAAACAAATTCACTGATAGAACAACCAGGTCACATCGTCCTCCACTAGGAGCGGTAGAACTACACTAGGTCACATCTAGTCACCATCAGGAACTGCTGCATCTACAGGATCCGATGTGTCAACGGCACCCGGCAGAGATCGGCTGGCACTACGGGTAAAGTAACGGCCAGAGTTTTGCGCTTCTGGATTGGCCGGCACATCTTCAGGATCATGATCAGACTCATCCTCTGATCCATAGGACAACTCATGGGAGGTTCTAAATGGCTTTAAATGGTTAAGATGCGCTTTCATCTGCACGTCTGTATGGACATCCCTAATCTCGAAGGTCACTGGTCCTAAACGAGATACAACTCTTGCCGGGCCACGCCATCTTCCCGACAATGGAGCTGCTGCACCAGTATGCTTCCCATGCTCATAATACCAGACTAAGCTACCAACATCAGGCCGAAAGGTCTCCTTTTTGCCACGGTTATAGTATCTACCATAGCTTGTTCTGGAATCATTAGAAGCGGTAATGGCAGCTTTACGTGCCTCAAAGAGACGCTCCTGCAGATTCAGGTTTTCTGCAAATACCGCTTCGTTGGTAAGCCCTACAGGGAAATTTGCATGTCTGCCCGTTAGCAAATATAGGGGCTGCTCATGAGTACTCCTATGAATGGCGGTATTGATTTGCAGTCTTAGTTCCGGCACAAACTGATGCCAAATTCTGGGCCTCTTGTTCACGAGTGCCGTGAGAGCAGATTTCACAACCCTATTGGTTCTCTCTATCAGCCCATTAGCCTGTGGGTGGTATCTGATTGTGTAGTGGTGGCTGGAGTGCATCATTCGAACCAGCTCCTTAAAGAGACCACTTGTAAACTGTACCCCATTATCCGTCTGGATAACCCGAGGTGGACCGAACAGAGTTACCCAGTGGTCGACAAAAGCTCGATGGACAGTGATTGCAGTCACTTTCCTTAAGGGCACAATCTGCAACCATCTCGTGTGTTGGTCGAGAACAGATAGACCATAGCGCACTGGTATAGAGGAGCCAAAGTCCATAATGTCCATGGATACACGCTCTAGAGGGTATTGCGCAAGGGGAGCACTAGCCATAGGAACACGCTGCGGATTACCTCTGGACTGCTGGCATACTGGACAATTTGCAACGTATTCCTTACAGTCTTTAAGCATGTTAGCCCAGTAATACATAGCCCGGGCATTCTCATATGTCCTCTGTACACCAGGGTGCGAGGCTAACGGCGGCAAGTGAGAAACTTTCAGGGCAGAGTTCTTTAAAGAAGAGGGAACAACTAGTTGATAGCACACCCTGTCTGCCAAGTGCTTAAGTCGGTAAATAACTCGATCTTTCACCTCAAACTCATCTAAGGGAAGAGGCCACTTCTTCCTGGGCACTGTCCCTTCCAGCAAATATCGTTTCAGATCGGCAAGCTGGGGGTCTTCAGATTGCTTTGCTGCTATGGCCTCTGGCGAGAGCTCAGTGATGGCTAACGCAGCTACGTGTTTTGTGGATATGTCCTCCGATACCTTAACGGGAGCTACATGCCTGGAAAGAAGGTCCGGAACGTGATTGGTAGGGCCTTCTTTATACCTTATATTGAAGGTGTAAAAGGAGAGGTCGTGAGCGTACCTCGTCATCCTGGGAGATTTAGTCTTTCGAGTGAAGACATGGATCAAGGGTCTATGGTCTGTATAGATGGTAAATCTCCTCCCATAAAGGTAAGAATCGAATACCCTCACACCTTCCACTACACTCAGGGCCTCTAAATCTATAGCAGGGTATCTCGTTTCTGCTGCCCTTAACTTCCTGCTGTAATAAGCTATGGCATGCGGAATGTTGTCTTCGTCCCTCTGCATCAGGCAGGACCCAATTGCTACTGCTGATGCATCAGTATGTAGTTCGAACTCCTGGCTGAAATCAGGCTGCCTAAGTATCGGTGCTGTGACAAGACGCTGTATAAGTTCGGTAAAGGCCTCTTGTTGTTCAGGTCCCCACACCCATTTCTGACCTTTCTTAAGCAAAAAATGCAAGGGAGAAGTCACCGTTGCATATCCAGGAATATGCTTGCGAAAGAATCCTGTACAGCCAAGAAACCTACGCACCTCTTTAACGTTACGTGGGGGCGGCATCTTTGAGATGGCAATCACTTTATCCTGGTTGGGCAGCACACCTTCTGGAGTGATGGTAAAGCCCAGAAAATTGATAGTCTTAGCTGCAAAGGCACATTTTTCGATATTTAATTTTAGTCCAGCTGCAGAGAGCAAGGTCAAGGTCTCCCGCAAGTCTTGCACATGTTGGGCAAACCCTCTGCTATATATTACTATATCGTCAAGGTAGCAGAGCGTGTGTTTCCCCAGAACCGAGGATAACAGCACATTCATGGTTCGTTGGAATGTGGTTGGTGCAGTAGCCAAACCAAATGGAAGACGACAAAATTGGAACAGCCGATAGCCATCAGAAAATGCAGTCTTTGGGCGATCTTTGGGCTCCAACTCTACGGCCCAGTAAGCTGCACGAGCATCAAGTGTGGTGAATGTATCCATGGGGCCCAACTCATCGATCAGTGCATCTATACGTGGCAGAGGATACGTGTCCTTAATGGTGACAGCATTCAAGGCTCTGTAATCGACACAGAACCTTAAACTACCATCCTTTTCTTTACAAGGACGACAGGGCTAAGCCAAGGGCTAGTAGACGGCTCTATAACACCTGTCCGTAGCATAGAGTTGCATTGTTGTCGAATGGTCTCTTTGGTGGCGTATGGTAGTCTCCACTGCCTAGTGCAAGTGGGCTTGGCGTCACCTGTATCTATGTGATGACGAATGCCTGGGACTAAACCTATGGTCTCTTCCCCACCATCAAAAAGGTCTTTATGGTGATCAATTATCTGAACTATTTCCTGCCTCTGTTCAGGAGTTAAGTGGTCAAGGGATGGAGTACTTAACCCTTCTTTATCCAAAGAAAAGCATTCCTGGGCTGCCTCACAAGTGGCTAGGGCGATAGATGGTGGTAACACTGCACCTTCTATGTCCAACTCATCTTCCTCAGTAATGTCTTTGAGGTAACCATATTCTGAATAATCCCACTCCATATCAGAATCAGAATCCAATTCCATGAACAGGGACTCCTTGACAGGACTACTGTTGAAACGGGCAATGTCCTCCCAACTGGATATGTTACTCTCGGCATTATTGTAGTCTACTGCTGGCAAATCCACGTTATAGGTGCAACTGTCACTTTCCACTCCTGGGTACTTCATCTCAGGATCAAGGGCACCATTAAATATAGCCTCCCCTTCTGGTTCTGTCTCGCCGCAGGGGGCACCACTAACCATACCTTCCCTTCCAGGTTCTGTCTCACTGTAGGGGGCACCACTAACCATCTCTTCCCTTTCAGGTTCTGTCTCGCCGCAGGGGGCACCATTAACCACACCTTCCCTTTCAGGTTCTGTCTCGCCGCAGGGGGCACCATTAACCACACCTTCCCTTTCAGGTTCTGTCTCGCCGCAGGGGGCACCATTAACCACACCTTCCCTTTCAGGTTCTGTCTCGCCGCAGGGGGCACCATTAACCACACCTTCCCTTTCAGGTTCTGTCTCGCCGCAGGGGGCACCATTAACCACACCTTCCCTTTCAGGTTCTGTCTCGCCGCAGGGGGCACCATTAACCACACCTTCCCTTTCAGGTTCTGTCTCGCCGCGGGCAGCACCATTAACCACACCTTCCCTTTCAGGTTCTGTCTCGCCGCAGGGGGCACCATTAACCACACCTTCCCTTTCAGGTTCTGTCTCGCCGCAGGGGGCACCATTAACCACACCTTCCCTTTCAGGTTCTGTCTCGCCGCAGGGGGCACCATTAACCACACCTTCCCTTTCAGGTTCTGTCTCGCCGCAGGGGGCACCATTAACCACACCTTCCTTCTTTGTATCTGTGTAATATACTGCATCAATGGAGGCCACAGTTCCTAGCCTAGTCCCTGGTCTGAGCGTAAGTGGCCGTGACGAAAGGTTTATGGCCCAGACGGTACAGCATCTCTCAGTTACTGTGGTGACGGAATATGGTAGAGTTAAAGAGTCTGAGACAATGGGGGTTAATACAACATCCCCATGGACTTGCCCTAATCTTGAAATGACCCCTTTCAAGAACACACCTGAATGCGAGGGGATTATAGTCCGTTTGGCCAGGTGTACAGTTGCCTCCGGCCCACCTTCTGGGGTGGATTTAGGCAAGTCAGTCTGGGTCGATGCATCCTCATAACTCCTTACCCAAGCTATCTTCAGGGACTCTGTATCCGTGAAAACTACGGAGAACCTGTAGTCCTCTAGAATCAGTTGGCCTGTGGATGAGTTTGCAGCCGATTTCAGGGTAAAGTTAATACGCCTGAGGAAATCAATTCCTAAAAGAAGGTCTCCCGGGAAATCCAGATCAGCTACGGTGGCCTGGTGAACTAGAGTTAAACCTTCTCCAAGCTTAAATGGCACAGAGACTTCCGATTCTGATCTGACAGCTCCAGAAATACCTTTTAGAACCTTTTGCGAGGGCTGTTTGGGCAAATCATTACCGTCAATCATATCAAGGGCGCCAGGCTTAATTATCGTAATTTCGGACCCAGTATCTATAAAACACATTATGGTTGTTCCGTTAGCATTGAGTGCCACGAGAGGTCGTCCGTTCCTCTCGCGTGCCCTCACGGCCATGACTTTCACTGGTGTCCCTTTCACTGTACCTAGTGAACTGGCTCCTTTCATTCCTGCCAGCGGGACTCGGAGCTCGGTCTCCCTGGCGTCGAGGAAAGGGACATTCTCGGGCCATATGGCCATTGTGGCCACATCTGAAGCACGTGTATAGCCCAGGCCTGGTAGGGGAGCGAGAAACAGCTGTAGCTCGGCACTCGTGGTTGCTGTGGGTGGTGCTTTTATGGAAATCGCACCATACATCTGATCTAGAGCGGCCTGGTGAGGAAGCCATGGCTAAAGGGACAGCTAGAGGACTGGCTAATAAGGGACTGAGACTATAAGAGTCCCTGGCTCGGTGTGGACGCTCGACAAATCGACGTCGAAGCCTATCATCTTCCTCAGAAAGAGGATTGGGCGACTGATGGCGGCCTGTAGAGTGACTATGTCTAATGCCATTCCTCGAATTCCACACTCTCTGAGCGGTCTCAGCCAGTTGTTGCGAAGTGCAGTCGTCTTTAAGCACCAAGAAGTCCCTCAACCAATCTGGGACACCCGAAAGGAAGACCCTCCTTATTAGCTCTGTCGGGTCTCCTATGGCCTCTTTATGATCTCGGTACCCTTGGTAAACCGAGGCCTCAATCTGGAGGTAAAAATCCATTGGGGCCTGCAAGTCAGACATAGTATGATCGTACAGGACTTTATAAAAATCGGCTGCCGTGTACGTGCCCCTAAATTTTCTCCTTAACTCTCGTTTAAAGGAGTTCCAGTCTCTAATATGGTCGAAACCTTCAGAATTTATGATGGTTTCCGCTCGACCACGGCAGTTAGCCCTTGCTGCCCTGATAAACGCATCGCTAGTGGGAGGCCGAACCAAGTTCTCTATTGATCGAATCCAGGACTCGATCTCCTGGTTCCTTTTAAGAGGATCACATGCCGAGGTCTCTCCTTTAAAATAGGGCACGTTGTCCCTACTACTTATCACATAGGAGATCGGGTTACCAGACCCTAAAGATGTAGGGGCTCTCGGCAGGAGCTCTGGAGTATTCCCATCACTACTAGCAAAAGGAGGCTGCCTCGCATACTCTGATGAGGGCCCTTCATGAGAAGCAAGAGGCGCTGGCGTCGGGTTACCTATCCTGGCAGGTTCCGGGTAATATGCACTCGACTGAGGCTGCCTGTGGGAGTCATACCCACCAAAGCCAAGTTCTGGGCCATTAATTCCCGAAGACACCGCCCTAGGGACCTGTAGTTCCCGCCTCTCCAATTCTCTTTCCCTCCTGCTAAGCCTCCTTTCCCATTCCAAGAGTACATCCCGGGAGAAGTCATCCGTGATGGTAACCCTTTGAGGCCTCTCAGCCTCAGGTGCTTCAGTGGCTACCTGCGGGGCAGTCACTTCTACAGGGGTCGAAACCTGCCGAGCGGCATGTCTGGAGACCTCAAGCTCACTGGTCTGAGCTACAACTTCCTCAGCTGCCTGACTATGCAACCTATCCTCCAGTCTACTTAGCCTGTCACTACTGGATCGGGCTTGTTCGTCACTCCTCCGAGCCAACTCATCGATGCGGCTCATCAACTTCTGCTCATTTTGAGCCATGAGGGTCGCCATCCTCTGATAGAATTCCTCTATCATTGTGACTTCACCCTCCATTGCCGAGACTGCCTCACGCACAAGCCTATCCGAGCCTTGAGCTAAGAGAGGAAGGGATTCGGTAGATTGACTCCTGGAGGTGGGTCTATCAACCGTGTTACTGCCGTCCTTTTTACCGGCCTTTCCCCTTGTATGCATGACCTATTGTTTTGACTACACTTCACTATTCACTATTCACTCACTTTTCAACGGACTTTCCACCCGCCCTGAACGCACTTCCACTAACGAGTTGCAGTACAGAGACACCAACACGTGTTCACAACTAAGCAGTTACAAAAACTTTGAATTTAAAACTAAATGACACATTAAAAAGAATACAAAAATTAAGCTAGCCGTTCAACAACTTTAATCCAAGTCCTTTGACTTAAATCAGATACCAACATATAATGTAGGAGTGGAATTAGAGCTCCTATGATCACCGTAACAAGGTCGAAAATATCAAACAACGCACGAGTGATAACGTGACGAAGGCAGAGTCGAAGGGGACGAGAGCGAAAGAAGGGAGGAAGGCGGGAGCGAAGGCAAAGGCAGAGTCGAAGGGGACGAGAGCGAAAGAAGGGAGGAAGGCGGGAGCGAAGGCAAAGGCAGAGTCGAGAGCGAGAGAAGGGAGGAAGGTGGGAGCGAAGGCAAAGGCAGAGTCGAGAGCGAGAGAAGGGAGGAAGGCGGGAGCGAAGGCAAAGGCAGAGTCGAGAGCGAGAGAAGGGAGGAAGGCGGGAGCGAAGGCAAAGGCAGAGTCGAAGGGGACAAGAGCGAGAGAAGGGAGGAAGGCGGGAGCGAAGGCAAAGGCAGAGTCGAGAGCAAGAGAAACGTAGAAAAGGGCGGAGATGAACAAGAAAAAGAGGTTAAGACAACAGGCTAGGTACAAAAGCCAATCAAAATGTAAGCACAATACACGAAGACAAATACTTTGACACGACCAAACGAGGCTTTAAGACGATTCACATTCGGTACGGTAATATTACATAGAAGTTACATATTGCATTGCAAGAAATGTTACAAAGACGTGGAGAAGTAGAAATACAGTGTCCCTACTCCTAGCAGAGCCACAAATGTTTAGCTGGAGAGCTTGAAGGCACACGCCTTGCTCTAAACTAATATATTTACACAAAAAATAATGCGGCTCTCTAAAGCTACAAACTGCTAGCTAAGCTTAGAGAAAAAAAAATCTAATTGCTGGACAGGACAAACTAAAGAGCAAGAGAGCTCATACGCAACCACATCCTCACCGCTGCCACCAGATTTTTATGCAGGCGCCCTGTAAGGATAACTGTCATGGGGAAGCCCGAAAATACATCCGCCCAAGCGGGGGTGACGGCTTAGGGCCGGAAGAAAGAAGGAGGGGGCCCGTTCACTTCCCCTTAAGGAGACTAAGTCCCATTCCCCAGGTGCATGTCCCTTAAAGAGGGTATGGTTGAGTTAGTTTAGTCCTGGTTTTTAAAATAATAAATAGTAAAAAAGGATGAATAAAAGTATAAAATTGCCCAGTAGCAAATAGTTTAAAAGTTAAAACACTTCTCAAAAAAATATTAATAAAAAAAAAAAATCAAAGTAAAATAACATGGGCGTCTCTGGCTGGTGTTGGCCAGTGTATCTCCCTCACAGGATATTATTATACTAGCACGTCCAGCTGTGTCCTAACTGGCATGTAACTCGAGTCAGTACAACCTTGCTTTCGCTGCTCCTGCGTCGCCACAAGTGTATTCCAGGGAAATCCAGGTAGGGTCAAAGAAACACCAATATCCAGAGACAACTGATTTATGTTCAGCTCGTCGGCTATTTATAGCCGCGGGCTACTGGCATGGAAAATATGTTCTTTTTTTTCGAGTAAAGAATAAAGACATTTGAAAACAAAAAAAACATTAATTTACAATATTGTTTTTCACATTAAATACATAAAAACTGGCAATTACAGCTTTGAAAACATTAAAACAATAGGAAAAACGTAAGATCAGAATTATAAAATCAGCAAAATGCTCAGCGTAACTTTAAACAATAAAAACAAAGACACATAAAAGGATATCATTAAACATAACATTTGCAAATACGAAATGAAATTAAAAAGACAAATATACAATACAAAAATACAAAATAAAAGTGGGTGACGTGGACTCCGTGACACGTAAAAAGAATCTAAAGTAAAAATAATTAAAGCAAAGTTCAAAAATAAGAAATATTTGACCAAACCCTTCTTAGATAAAAATACAATTGGTTAAAATGCACTTACAAATTAAAGTGATGGCCTTAAGAAAGTTTAAGATGGTCACTGATACGACACTAAAAGTAC
This sequence comes from Penaeus japonicus, assembly GCF_977035675.1. NCBI lineage: Eukaryota > Metazoa > Arthropoda > Malacostraca > Decapoda > Penaeidae > Penaeus > Penaeus japonicus. Next base: position 16,874,813 of record NW_028234417.1, read on the forward strand.
TGTATAAAGAATAAAATAAAACTGTTGCTCAATTAAACAATACTAAAAGTAGTCATTCCCACTTATTTTAGATAGTAATGTCATATATAATATAAAACAAGAAAAAAGGTAAATAAAAAGAAACACAAAGCACAAACAATATTCGCACCCCCAGTGCGTGACCCACGGGGTCGAGGCTTCATATTGGTTCAGGGGGCTGAGATACAAAATCGTATTTTTTTAAATCTAACATTTCAGGCAAATGGTTCATGGCCTATTCCCCAGTTTAGGCGTGGGTGTAAGTGTATGTGCATGTAGAGTTGTCCTGGCGATGTTTCACGAACCTCCCTGGATTTCATACGGCCCTGAAAACAGGATTAGGTCGGGGGGGGGGGGGGCGGGCAAGAGGAATGGGGGCAGAAGAAAGGGCGAATAGGTAGGGCGGATAAGGGTGAAGAGAGGTAGGGGGGGGGATAAGAGAACAACAAGCGCAGGAATAAGGGAAGAGATATAGCGTGAAAGATAAAGAAAAGGAGTAGTGAAGGAAAGAAGAAATTAGTAAGGAAACAGATAAGAACAAGGTAAAAGTAGCAAAAGCGAAAACGAGAGGAGAGTGCGGGTAAGGGAGCGAGAGCAGCAGACGAAACATAGGGTAGAAAACGGAAGTAGAAAATGAGGGAGTAGCTAGAGAAAGCAAAAACGGAAGTAAGGGTAGTAGAGGATAGACTAAAGAAGCGTCGGGAATAAGGCGAGTCAAGCGGAAGAAACAGTAGGCAAAAGTAAGAAAGATAGAAAGGTACTAAGGGAGATAGGAGAAGAGAAACAAGAGGCTAGGACGGCGAGAGAATAAAGAAAAGGGGGGGAGAAAAGGGAGATGAAGAACAAGGGGGGGGGGGGGGGGGGGGAGAAGTTAAGGAAGAGGGAGGGAAGGATAAGGACGGGGGGGGGGGGGGTAAGGTATGAAGCGGAGGGAGGTCGCAAGGCTCACACCTCCAATGCCATGGGGTCGGAGAGTCAGCGGAGACAACTGGAAGCATATAAGAACGAGGCCTGAGCCCGATACATGCCTTCAAAAGCTAAGTGTTTGGGGAAGCTGGTACGTGTTTAAACGGGCTGTAACCTTACACCCAATATATCACAATTGTACACATTTCATTATATTTAATTAAATCTTCAAGCTATACAGATTAACCCTAGCTGCTTCTTACCTAATTAATAGAAAAGAACTATTACAAAAATTATTATGTCACTAGTTTCATTCACGTACTGCATTCTATGCTGTTTCATCTTGATCAGTGCGTTTTTAACGATTTAGGCGTAATTATAAGGACATTTTAAAGGTTCCACTATCGTCATTCACCATCATTATCCACATCCATTATCACTTTCACTGCTTTTTAAACAAATTCACTGATAGTACAACCAGGTCACATTCGTCTCCTCCACTAGGAGCGGTAGAATACTATAGGTCACAATCTAGTCCATCAGGAACTGCTTCATAAACAGGATCGATGTGGTAATCGGCACCCGGCAGGAGAGATCGGCTGGCACATACGCGGTATAAGTAACGGCCAGAGTTTTGCGACCTTCTGGATTGGCGGCACATCTTCGGATCTGATCCAGACTCATCCTCTGATCCATAGGACAACTCATGGGAGGTTTCTAAAATGGCTTTTTAAATGTTAAGATTGCGCTTTCATCTGCAGAGTCTACGGTAAGCGACAATCCCTTAATCTCGAGGTCACTGGTCCCTAAACGAGATACAACACTCTTGCAGGGCCACGCATCTTCCGACAATGGAGCTGCTGCACCCAGTATGCTCTCCATGCTCATAATAACCAGGACTAAGCTACCAACATCAGGCCGAAAGGTATCTTTTTGCCACGGTTATAGTATTACCATAGCTTGTTCTGGAATCATTAGAAGCCTAACCTTCCCGGTAAGGGCAGCTTTAACGTGGCATAAAAGAGACGCTCCTGCACGATTCAGGTTTTCTGCAAATAACGCGTCGCCCCCACCAATGGTAAGCCCTACAGGAAATTTGCATGTCTGACCGTTAGCAAATATAGGGGCTGCTAAGTGTACTACTTTGTATGGCATGGTTTTGTTTTGCTTGTCTTTAGTTCGGCACAACTGATGCAATTCTGGGCCTCTTGTTCAAGAGTGCCGTGAGTGCAGAGTTAACAACCCTATTGGTTCTCTCTATCAGCCCATTTGCCTGGGCCGTGGTATCTGTTTGTGGTAGTGGTGGCTGGTGTGAATCATTCGATACCAGCTCCTTAAAGAGACCACTTTGTAAACCTGTACCCATTATCCGTCTGGATCAACACGAGGGTGGACACGAACAGAGTTACCCAGTGGTCGACAAAAGCTCGATGGGCAGTGATGTGCAGTGGTAAGGTCCTTAAGGGCCACAATCTGCAAACCATCTCGTGTGTTGGTCGTGAACTGATAAGACCATAGCGCGCTGGTATAGTGGAGCAAAGTCATAATGTCCTGGATACACGCTTAGAGGGTATTGCGCAAGGGGAGCACTAGCCAAAGGACACGCTGCGGAATGTAAATCTGGATGCTGGGCATATGGTCAATTGCAAGTATTCTTACAGTCTTTAAAGCATGGTAGCCCTAGATAATACTTAGCCGGGCATTCGCATACTTTTCCTATGTACACCAGGGTGCGGGCTAACGGTCGGCCCAAGGAGAAACTTTTCAGGGCAGAGTTTCTTTAAGATGAGGGAACAACTTAGTTGATAGCACACCCTGTCTGCCAAGTGCTTGATGTCGGTATAAGTAAACTCGATCTTTCACCTCAAAAATAGAATCTAAGGGAAGTGGCCATTCTTCGTTGCAGGCACTGTCCATTCCAGCAAATATCGTTTCTGATCGGCAAGCTGGGGGTCTTCAGATTGCTTTGCTGCTATGGCCCTCTTGCGAGAGGCTCAGTGTTGGCTAACGCAAGCTAACGTGTTTTTGTGATTTTGTATCAGTTACATTAACGGGATGTACATGCCTGGAAAGATGGTACGGAATCGTGTTGGTAGGCCTTCATTTATAACTTTATTTTTGATGGTTGTGTAAAAGGAGAGTCGTGAGCTTACCTCGTCATCTGGGAAGATTTAGTCTTTCGAGTGATGACATGGGTTCATGGGTCTATGGTACTGTATTGATGGTAAATCTCTCCCATAAAGTAAGAATCGAAATACCCTACACCTTACCACTACAGCCCAGGGCCTCTAAATCTATAGCAGGGTATCTCGTTTTCTGCTTGCCCTTAACTTCCTGCTGTAATAAGCTATGGCATGCGGTATGTTGTCGTCGTCCCTCTGCATCAGGCAGGACCAATGGCTACTGCTGATGCATCAGTATGTTAGTTCGAATAATCCTGGCTGAACTCTGGCTTGCTAAGTATCGGTGCTGTGACAAGGACGCTGTATAAGTTCGGTAAAGGCCTCATGTTGTTCTGGTCCCCCACACCCATTTCTGACCTTTCTTATAGCAAAAATGCAAGGGGAAGATGTCACGTTGCATTTATCCAGTGAAATGCTTGCGAAAGAATACGTATTCAGCAAGAAACCTACGCACTATTTAACGTTAGTTGGTGGCGCATCTTTGAGGATGGCAATCACTTATCCTGGTTGGGCAGACAACTTCTGGGAGTGATGGTAAAGCCCATGAATTTATTGATAGTCTTAGAGCAAAGGCACATTTTTCGCATATTGAATGTTAGTCCAGCTGCCAGAGGCATGGTTAGGTCTCACGCAAGGTCATTGCACATGTTGGGCATACCCTATTGCTATTATATACTATTTCGTCAAGGTGCAGCGCGTGTGTTTCCCAGAACGTGGATAAACAGAACATTCATGGTTCGTGGAATGTGGTTGGTGCAAGTAGCCAAACCCAATGGGACGGGGGACGACAAAATTGGAACAGCGATAGCCATCAGAAAATTGCAGTCTTTGGGCCGTCTTTTGGGCTCCAACTCTACGGCAGTAGCTTGCCACGAGCATTAAAGTGTGGTGAATGTTCCATGGGGCCCAACTTCATCGAATCAGTGATCTATAGTGGCATAGGATTGCGGGGGTTCAGAGTGATACGTTAAATTTGTCCCTTCATGCCCGCCTGACTCCCCGAACTCATTCAAAGGCTCTGTTACCATCGTCACTCTAACCCTAGAAGAGACTCCTATACAAACCCTATTTCTTTACAAGGACGACTGGGCTACGCCCAAGGGCTAGCCTGTGACGGGATCTATAACTACCTTCCGTAGCATAGGTTGGCTTTGTTGTCGATAATGTCTCTTTGTGGCGTATGGTAGTCTCTCTGTAGTGCAAGTGGGCTTTGCGTCACATGTATCTAATGTGATGGACGAATGCCTGGGCTAAACCTATGGGTCATCTTCCCACCATCAAAAAGGGTCTTATGGTGATCAATTATCTGGAAATGTTTCCTCCCCCGGCAAATGCCCGCCCTTAGTGAGTTAAGTGGTCATGGCCCGCTTGCGCGTACTTAACCCTATCTTTATCCAAAAGGAAAAGCATTCTGGGCTGCCTCACAAGTGGGCTAGGGCGATAGATGGTGGTAACACTGCACTTCTATGTCCAAATCATCTTCCTCAGTAATGTCTTTGAGTAACCATATTATTTCTGTAATTATCCCACTCCATATCAAGAATCAGGATTCAAATCAGTGAAACAGGGACTCCTTGACAGGACTACGGTTGAAACGTGCAATGTCCTCCCAACTGGATATGTACTCTCGGCATTATTGTAGTCTTATGTGGCAAATCACTCGTTATAGGTGCAACTGTCACTGCCACTCTGGGTTACTTCATCTCAGGAGCAAGGGCACCATTTATATAGCCCTCCCCTTTGTTCTGTTCTGCCGCAGGGGGCCACCACTAAACCTTTACCTTCACTTCCAGGTTCTGTCTTCACTGTTGGGGCTCCTTAACCATATCTTCCCTTCAGGTTCTGTCTCGCCGCAGGGGGGGGCACCATTAACCACACCACTTTCCCTGTTCAGGTTCTGTCTCGCCTGCTGGGGGCACCATTTTAACCACCCCTTTCCCCCTTTCAGGTTCTGTCTCGCCGCAGGGGGCACCCTATTAAACCACACCTTCTCTTTACAGTGTTCTGTCTCGCCGCAGGGGGCACCAGTAACCTCACCTTCCCTTTCAGGGTTCAGTCTCTCGCCGCAGGGGGCACATTAACCACACCTTCCTTTCAGGTTCTGTCTCGCCGAGGGGGGCACATTAACCACACCTTCCCTTATCAGGTTCTGTTCTCGACGCAGTGGGCCACCATAACCACACCTTCCCTTTAGGTTCTGTCTCGCCGCAGGGGGCACATTAACCACACCTTCCCTTTCAGGTTCTGTCTCGCCGCAGGGGGCACCATTAAGACACACACCTTCCTTTCAGGTTCTGTCTCGCCGCAGGGGCACACTTTAAACCCCACACCTTCCCTTTCAGGGTCTGTCTCGCCGCAGGGGCAACATTAACACACCTTCATTCTTTGTATCTGTGTAATATACTGCTTAAATGGAGGCCCACTGTTCAAGCTAGTCCCTGGTTGAGCGTTAAGTGCCGGACGAAAGGTTTATGGCCAGACGGTTCAGAATCTCTCAGTTCATGGTGGTGGACGGTATATGGCGTGTTAAAGTGTCTGAGGGTACTATGGGGGTTATTACAACATCCCCCTGGACTTGCCACTAATTTGAAAATGACCCCTTTCAAGAACACACCTGATGCGAGGGGATTATAGTCGTTTGGCCAGGGTGTTACAGTTGCTCGGCCCACCTTTTTGGGGTGGATTTAGGCAAGTAGTTGGGTCGTTCGCATCCTCATAAACTCCTTACCAAGCTATCTTCAGGGACTCTGTTTCGTCCCTGTGAAATACGGAGTACCTGTAGTCCTCTAGAATCAGTTGGCCTGTGGATGAGTTTGCAGCCGATTTCAGGGTAAAGTTAATTCGCCTGAGGAAAAACAATTCCTAAAAGAAGGTTCCCGGTACAGTAGACAACGTGTCTCCGTGTGATAGGTGGCATGGTGAACTAGAGTTAAACCTTCTCAAGCTTAAATGCACAGAGACTTCGATGTCTGATATGACAAGCTCCAGAATACTTTTAGAAATTTGGCGGAGGGCTGTTTAGGGCAAATCATTACCGTCAATCATATCAAGGGACGCAGGCTTAATAATCGTAATTCTCGGACCCTGTATCTATATAATCTTTATGGTTGTTCCGTTTGCATTGAGTAGCACGAGAGGTCGTCGTTCCTCTCCGTGACCTCCGGCAGGACTTTCACTGGTGTCCTTTCCTGTACTAGTGAAACTGGTCCTTTATTCTGCAGCGGGGGACTCGGGCTCGGTCTCCCTGGCGGCGAGGGAAAGGGACATTCTCGGGCCATATGGCCATTGTGGCACATTGAAGCACCGTGTATTGCCAGCCTGGTAGTGGAGGGAGAAACAGCTGTAGCTCGGCTCTCGTGGTTGCTTGGGTGGTGCTTTATATTGGAATCGCACCATAATCTGATCTAGAGCGGCTGGAGCGGAAGCCATGGTTAATGGGACAGCTAGAGGACTGGCTAATAAGGGACTGAGACTATATGAGTCCCTGGCTCGGTGTGGGACGCTCGACAAATCCGACGTCGAAGCCTTTATCATCTTCCTCAGAAAGAGGATTGGGCGACTGATGGCGGGGTGAGTCTGTCGATGTCTAATGCCATTCCTCGGATTCACACTCTCCTGTGCGTCTCAGCCAGTTGTTGCGAAGGTGCAGTCGTCTTTTATGCACAAAGAGAGTCCCTAACAATCTGGGACACCCGAAAGGAAGACCCTCCTTATTAAGCTCTGTCGGGTCTCCTATGGCCTCTTTATGATCTCGGTACCTTGGTAAACGAAAGGGGGGGGGCCCTTCATTCTGGAGGTAAAAATCCATTGGGGCTTGCAGTCAGACATAGTATGATGTTACAGGACTTTATAAAAATCGGCTGCCGTTTTCGAGCCCTAAATTTTCTCCTTAACTCTTCGTTTTAAAGGACGTTTCCAGTCTTAATATGGTCGAAACCTTCAGATTTATGTTGGTGTTACGCTCGACCACGGCAGTTAGACCCTTGCTGCCCTGATAAAGCATCGCTAGTGGGAGGCCCGAACCAGTTTCTATTGATAGTATCCAGGATCGATCTCATGGTTCCTTTTTAGAGATCACTTGCGAGGTCTCTCCTTTAAAATTGGGAACGTTGTCCTTACTACTTATCACATAGGGAGATCGGGTTTTTCCAGACCCTAAAGATGTAGGGGCTCTCCGGCGGAGCTATGGAGTTTCCATCACTACTAGCAAAAGGAGGCTGCCTCGAATTACTCTGATGGGGTCCCTTCATGAGAAAGCAAGAGGCGATGGTCGGGTTACCTATCCTGGGCAGGTTCAGGGTTATATGCACTGATGAGGCTGCCTGTGGGGAAGTCATACCACCCAAAGCAAGTTCTGGGCCAGTAATTCCCCGAAGACACGCCATTGGGACCTGTTAGTTCCCGCCATCTCCCAATTCTCTTTTTCCTCTGCCGAAGCCCTCCTTTCCCATTCCATGAAGTACATCCGGGAGAAGTCATCCGTGTTGGTAACTTTGAGGCTCTCAGCATCAGGTGCTTCAGTGGCTACCTGCGGGGGCAGTCACTTCTACAGGGGTCGTAACTGCCGAGCGGCATGTCTGGAGACCTCAAGTCACTGGTATGAGCTACAACTTCCTCAGCTGACCTGACTATGCAACCTATCTCCAGTTATATTAGCCTGTCACAACTGATCGGGGCTTGTTGTCACTCCTCCGAGCCTTACTCATCGATGCGGCACATTCAACATTGCTCTTTTTGAGCATGAGGGTCGCCTCCTCTGATAGATTTCCTCTTTCATTGTGACTTCACCTCTTTGCCGAGACTGCCCTCACGCACAAGGTCTATCCGAGCTTGAGCTAAGAGAGGAAGGGATTCGGTAGATTGTACTCTGGTGGTGGGTTAATCAACCGTGTTTCTTGCCGTCTTTTTTCCGGCCTTTCCCTTGTATGCATGACCTATTGTTTTCGACGACACTTCCTTTTCACTTTTACTCACTTTTCAACGGACTTTCCCACCGCCCTGAACGCACTTCACTAACGGTTGCTGTACAGAGGACACAAACACGTGTTCACAACTAAAGCAGTTACAAACTTTGAATTTTAAAAACTAAAAATGACACATTAAAAAAGAAAGACAAAAATTAAGTCAGCCGTTTCAACACCTTTAATCTAAGGTCCTTTGACTTAAATCAGTTACCAAATATAATGTTAGGAGGGAATTAGAGTCCTATGATCACCGTTTACAAGTCGAAAATATCAAACAACGCACGAGTGATAAACGTGACGAAGGCAGAGTCGTAGGGGACGAGGCGAAATAAGGGAGGAGGCGGGGGGAGCGAAGGCAAAGGCAGAGTCGAAGGGGGTCGAGAGCGAAAGAAGGGAGGAAGGGCTGGACGCGGGAGCGAAGGGCAAAAGGCAGTGTCGAGAGCGAGAGGAAGGGGAGGAAGAGGTGGGAGCGAAGGCAAAGGCAGAGACGGAGAGCGAGAGAAGGGAGGAAGGCGGGAGCGAAGGCAAAGGCAGAGTCGAGGGCGAGAGGAGGGAGGGAGGCGGGGAGCGAAGGCAAAAAGGAAGAAGTTTCGAAGGGACAAGAGCGAGCGAACAGGGTGGAAGGCGGGAGCGAAGGCAAAGGCAGAGTCGAGAGCAAGAGCAACGTAGAAAAGGGCGGAGTAGATGAACAAGAAAGAGGTTAAGACAAACGGCTATGGTACAAAAGCCTATCAAAAATGTAAGCCATTTCACGAAGACAATTGTACTTAGACAAGACAACGGGCTCTTTAAGACGATTCACATTCGGTACGGTAATATTACAGAGAAGTTACCTATTGCATTGCAAGAAATGTTACAAAGGCTTGGAGAAGTAGTAATACAGTTGTCCCTACTCCTAGCAGAGCCACAATTGTTTAGTGTGAGAGTTTGAAGGCACACGGCCTTGGCTCTAAACTAATTATTTACACAAAAAATAAGCGGCTCTCTTCAAGCGACAAACTGCTAGCTATCTTAGAGAAAAAATAATCTTATTGGGGTCAGGGACAAACTAAAGAGCAATGAGTGCTCATACGCAACCAACATCATCCCGCTGACCACCGTTTTTATGCAGGCGCCCTGTAGGATAACTGTCATGGCCCCCCCCGGTCGCCCGAAAATACTCCGCCATAGCGGGGGTGACGGATTTGGGCCGAAAGAAGAAGATGGTGGGGGGCCGTATCACTTCCCCTTAAGGAGACTAAGTCCCTTCCCAGGTGAATGTCCCTTTATTGAGGGTCTGGTTGCGTAGTGTGTCCTGGTTTTTAAATTTATAAATAGAATAAAAAAAATTGCTATGAATAAAAGTATAAAATTGCCCCGTAGCAACTAGCTTAAAAGTTTAAACACTTCTCAAAAAAAGATTGATAAAAGAAAAAAAAATCAATGTAAAATCAACATGGGGCTCGTCTCTGGCTGGTGGTGGCCAGTGTATCTCCTCTCACAGCGTATTTTTATACTAGCTAGTCCAGCTTTGTCCTAAATGGAATGGTAACTCGACGTCCAGTACGACCTTTCTTTAGCAGCTCCTGCGTCGCCAACTTGGTGTAGTACCAGGGTAATCCTGGGTGGGTCAGAGATAAAACAAGTTCCAGAGTCAACTGACTTATTTTCAGCTCGTCGGCATTTAATTGCAGGCGGGCTTTGGCATGGAAATTATGTTTTTTTTCGAGTAAAGAATTAAGACATTTGAAACAAAAAAACATTAATTTACAATATTGTTTCACATTTAACATAACATTTAAAAACTGGCAATTTCAGCTTTGAAAAACATTTTAAAACACATAGGAAAAAAACGTGATGATCAGAATTATAAAATCAGCAAAATGGATCAGCGTAACTTTAAACAATATAAACAAGATCAATAAAAAGGATTCATTAAACATCACATTGCAATACGAAAATAATTAAAAAGAAATATACAATACAAAAATACCAAAATAAAAGTGGGTGACGTGGACTCCGTGCACGTAAAAAGATTCTAAAGTAAATATAATTAAAGCATAGTTTCAAAATTATGAAATATTTGAACAAACCTTCTTAGATTAAAAATACAATTGGTTAAAATGCACTTACAAATATTAAGTGATGGCCTTAAGAAAGTTTAAGTTGGTCACTGATAGACTCTAAAAGTACTGTATATAATGAATAAAATAAAACTGTTCTCAATTAAACATTACTAAAAAGTAGTCTTTCACTTTTTTTAGATTGTAATTGTCATTTATTATTATAAAAACAAGAAAAAAGGTAATAAAAAGAACACAAAGCACAAAACAATTTGCGCACCCCCACGTGCTTGACCCACGGGCGTCGAGGCTTCATTTTGGGTTTTCAGGGGGCTGAGATACAAATTCGTTATTTTTTTTAATTCAAACATTTCAGGAAAATGGGTCATGGCCTATTTCCCAGGTAGGCGTGGGTGTGTAAGTGTATGTGCATGTAGAGTTTGTCTGGCGATGTTTCACGAACCTCCCTGGATTTCATACGGCCCTGAAACAGGATTAGGTCGGGGGGGGGGGGGGGGCAGGAAAGAGGAAAGGGGGGGAAGAAAGGGCGTATAGGGGTAGGGCGGATAGGGTGATGTGAGGTAGGGGGGGGGGAAAAAGAGAACAACAGCGAGGAATAAGGGAAGAGCTATAGCGTGAAAAAAAGGAAAAGGAGATGGAAGTAGTGAAGGAAAGAAGGAAATTGTAAGGAAACCTATATGAAACAAAGGTATAAGTAAGCAAAGCGAAAACGAGAGGAAGAGTGCGGGTTAAAGGGGAGCCTGAGAGCAGCAGTCGATACATAGGGTAGAAACGGGAAAGTGAAAATGAGGGAGTAGATAGAGAAAGCAAAAACGGAAGTTAAGGGTAGTAGAGGATAGACTAAAAAGAAGCGTCGGGAATTAAGGCGTGTCTTGGCGGAAGGAGAAGAAACAGTAGGCAAAATGTAGAAAGATAGAAAAAGGGACTTAGGAGATAGGAGTGAAGAGATAAACAAGAGGCTAGGACGGCGAGAGAATAAAGAAAAGGGGGGAGGAAAAGGGAGATGAAGAACAAGGGGGGGGGGGGAGGAAGTTAAGGAAGAGGGAGGGGAAGGATAAGGACGGGGGGGGGGGTAAGGTAGGAAGGAGGAGGTCGCAAGGCCTCACACTGTGACTTTGATAAATCTTCGTCTTTTTTTTTACGAAAGATCCATCGTTAAAATGTATCCGAAAACCAATAGAATATTTAGAGGTAAATAAAAATTAAGAATACGAGAGACAGATAAAGAAATAGATAGATGGAAAGATAGCTGGCTAGCTAGATAGCTAGAGAGAGAGAGAGAGAGAGAGAGAGAGAGAGAGAGAGAGAGAGAGAGAGAGAGAGAGAGAGAGAGAGAGAGAGAGAGAGAGACATGGGAAGATGTAACGTGAAACAGAGAAAAATAGCCAGCCTCAGTCGTCTCCAGTAGGAGTGTCCTCCAGCGGCGCGGAGTCCTCCGGCGGGCTGTCCTCCAAGAAGTGCAGAAGGATCCTCCCGTGCAGAGCTTCTCCGGTGAAGCAGCTTTCTTCCAGCTGCACGTTGAAGGCCCCGTACCCGTTGACCCACCGCAGCTCCATCACAGATACGTCTAAACTATACGTCTTGTCGGGTTCAAGTCGCACGGGTTGCGAGAAGTAACAAGACATGCCGTGCCAGGACCCAGTGCCGACCGTCTTGTCCTCGGCGTCCTTCACCTCGACGCTTCCTGGAAGGAGGCTGGAAAAGGTATTAGACAAGAGCTTGCTAATGTAGACCGGCTTCGATGTCTTGAAATTCCTCAAGATCGACACCTTGGCTTCGCTAGCAAAGGTGCTGGTCACGTTGCCCTGGTTGTTGAGCAGTTCCGCGGCCTTCTCGCGACTCGGTCTCCTGACGCTGATGTCACATGACGCGATGTCGGGCAGGGTTTCAGCCACGCCCTTGATGGTCTTGAGCAGAGTGATGCACTCGTCGTTGCTCAGGATCATCGAGGGAATGACGTGCTCCACAAACTCGTCGGTCGTCATCGTCTTGAACCGCACCAGTGGAAGGAACTCTCCCACCACTTGGCGGAGGCTCTCTGGGGTCGGGCCAGCCAGCTGCGCGCGCCCCCTGCGGTGCAACGGACAGGGCGGAGTGTGAGCAGATATATGTCACACACACAGTGAAATTTGGAGAGAGAGACAGAGACAGAAAGAAAGATATATGTAGGTAGATACACAGACTGACAGATAGACAAAGATAGATAGATAGATAGATAGATAGCCGTGTAGATTGCTAGAGGAGAGAGAGTATGAGAGAGGAGAGTGAGAGAGTGAGTGCAGGGGGGGGGGTGAGAGAGGGGAGAAGCGATGATAGAGAGAGTGAAGAAGAGAGGAGATGAGAGAGAGAGATGTTGGTGAGGAGAAGAGAGGAGAGAGAGAGAGAGAGAGAGAGAGAGAGAGAGAGAGAGAGAGAGGAAGAGGGAGAGAGAGAGAGAGAGAGAGTGAGAGAGAGAGAGTTTTAAGTTTGATAAGCTTACTGAGACAAGTGGTGAAGTAGAGAAAGAGAGAAAGAGAAAGAGAAATAGAACGAGAAAGTTAAAGATAGAAAAAGAGACTATCGGAAGCAGTGATAGACAAACTCACCACGTAATCAGCGCCCGGTACACGAGTGTCTCAGTGCTTATAGAGAGACTCGGGTGTTGCAGGAGTGACGTAAGGGCGGTGCCATTCATCACGCCGATATCCTGCGAGGACATTATCTGGTCCGCGGAAGGCGCCAGTACCTGCGAGGGGGAACTTATTTACTTGACGTGATACCATTTTTTTTTTCTTCTGTAAATC
>NW_028234417.1:16905229-16907729 GCF_977035675.1 Penaeus japonicus
TAAATAAAAATTAAACTAAAAAAATAAAATAAAATATAAATAAAAAAATTTTTAAAAAAATAAAAAATTAAATAATAAAAAAAGAAAATATAAATAAAACAATATAAAAAAAATTCATATAAAAAAAAATAATAAAAAATAAATAATTTTAAAAATATAAATAAAACCATTAAAATAACTACTATAATAAATAATAATAATACTATAATAAAAAAAAAAGTATAAAAAATATAAATAAGAAAAATAAAAAAAAATATATAAAAAAAAATAATTAATAATAAAAAAATTAAATAAAAAAAAAAATAAAAAATAATAAAAATATTATATTAATAAATAATAATATAAATAGAAAAAAATAATAATAAAATATAATAATATAAAAAATAAAATAAATAATAATTCTATAACTAATTATATTAAATAAATAAAAAACAAATAAATAATATAATATATATAAGATATAAATAAAAAAAATATTTTTAAAAATAGCATATTAAAAAAAAAAAATATTTATAAATAAAAAAAATATATAATAATATAAATAAAAGAATGCAAATCATAAAATATATAATTATATAAAAAAATATATATATAAATATAAAAAATTCATAATATATAGTAATATTATATCGATATATGTATATATAGTAGTATATATATCCATACTACATACAACACACACACACACACACACACACACACACACACACACACACACACACACACCATATATAGATATATATAATATATATAGATATATAGTATATATATATATAATGAAAGTATATATATTTATATATATATAGATATATATATATATATAAAATATATATATATATATATATATATAGTATATATTTACATATATATATCTATTAAATATATATAATATATATATGTACTCTATATATTATAATATATATATATATATATAGATACTATATATAATCTATATATAAATATATAATATAAATATATATATATATATATATATTATATATATATAATATATAATATACATATACATATACATACATAATATATAGATATATCCATATATAATATATATATATCTATATATAATATATCTATATATATATATATATTTATATATATACATATATATGTATATATATATATATATATATATAATATATATATATATATATATAAAATATATATATATATATATATAATATACATTTAATGTATAAATATACTTATTCATATATGACTAATATATAAATATATAATATATATATACATATATAATAACATAATATATAACTATATATATATAATATATAATATATATATAGATAATACTATATATATATATATATATATATATATTCCATACTATATATGATATATATATATAAATATATATATATATATATATATATATATATATATATATATATGTATATATATATAATATATAAATATATATACCTATCTATATATATATATATAATATATATATAATACAGGTATAAATCCATATATATAAATATTTATATATATAGATATATATATACATAAATATATATATATCAAAATATCAATTATATACATATATATAGAATGAATATATACATATATATGTGTATATATATATAGCACTATATTAATATACATAAATACATACATACATACATACTAAATATATATATATGGATAATATAGGAATATATGGAATATATATATATATATTCATCTATATATATGACATTTTTAAATATATATATATATATATATATTAATATATATACATATATAAATAAAATAAATTATAATAGTATATAAATATATATATATAGGATATATATATAGGGGTATATATATAAATATATAATATAAATATTTTTTTATTTTTTTTTTATTTTTTTTTTTTTTTTTTTTTTTTTTTTTTTTTTTCTTTCAGATAAGTATCTGGAACATTCCTAACACCGCAACATTTCGTCTTTGTTGCTCATGTCACACAATCTTTCTCCGGTACTCATTTGTATGGTATTCTCCTGTCGCTTCATTCATTCTTTTTAAAACAAATTTCATTGTGTATTTACATATTTCTTATTTGAATCGGTTACTTCTACATATCATATGTAATATAACCAATCAAAGGCTGAAGTTTGAGTCTGGCAATGGAAAATGTGCATTACGATTTTCGCGCCAGGGTTTCATACACATATAACGTGAATGTATTCCTTTTATGAAGACTGGGATTTAGTTTCGATTTCATATATTCTCATTCACTCAGTGTTTATAACTATAATTCTAATATAACTTTCGTCATACATATGAACTATATGTATGTGTGTGTGTGTGTGTGTGTGTGTGTGTGTGTGTGTGTGTGTGTATATGTTGTTGTTTTTTTGTGCGTGTTTGTGTGTGTATGCGTGTGTGCGTTCGCGCTTACACATCTAAAAGCGTGGATTTCGTGTGCGTGTGCTTATGTGAATATATGTATGTATGTATGTGTACATTCGTGTGTTTA
>NW_028234417.1:16917729-16922729 GCF_977035675.1 Penaeus japonicus
ATCATTATTATTACCTTCATTATTGCTACTAAAGAAAGTATCATAATCATTATCTTAAGTCATTAACATTAGCAAGATTATTATTAGCATGATTATTATTACTATAATGATGATGATGATGCTTTTAAGTCCCCGGAGTGCAATTAATTAACATAGATACTGTTAATTGAGAAATGAGCATTCGATTGAGACAAAAACTAAAGGCTTGATTAAAGGACTAATTTCAGTCGTCACTATTCTCTGTATCGGATCACGAATAATGTCTGGTCATTTATATTTTCAATGAACGTATTTATATATTTTTTTTAATGATAACTTTGATAATAGACTTCTTTTTGATGGATCCATACAACTTCGTATTCCCGCTCTGCTGTAAAAAAAAAAATCTAACCACATTCTGCTAATTTATATATATTTATTTTATTTGATTTCGTGTCATGAACGCCTCCTTTTTTTCTCTCTATCCTTCTTCGCAAATTCATCTTCTAATCCCCACCCTCCTCTCCCTTCCCCCCACCAATTTTGCCTCTTTTACTTTCATCTTTCTACGCTTCTCATTTTTCATCTTCCTCCACACTCTTTTCCTCCTCTTCCCTTCTCCTCTTCCTCTCCATCATGTCCCGACTTGCCTCTCCTCCTCCTCCTCCTCCTCCTCCTCCAGCAACGTTCTCTCCCGCTTTCCCTTTTAACCGGAGCTTAACAAATGCATTACGTGTTACCGCCCACGAACAATATAGCCGCAGGCCACTTTATCGCCACCGGCTGCGTTCATGTGTGAAACTCGTAACGCGGCGCCGCCCGTACGATGCCACACGCCCATTACTCTCCCCCCCCCCTCCTCTCCCCTCCTCTCCCCTCCCCTCTCCATAACTTTCTTCTCCCTTCTTGTCCCTTCCTTATTCCTCTCTCTCGCCCCCCCCCCTTACCTCCCCCATCCAAATCCCTGCTCTCTCTCCCATTCCACTGTGTTCACACATTTTCTTTCTTCCTTTCCCTCCAACTCCACCCTCCTCCCACCTTCCCTCTTCTTCGAAACCTTCTCCTCCACCCTAGCCCCCACCCTTCCTCCACCTTCACACCCCTACCTCCACCCACGCCCCGTCTTCCTCCACCTTCACCCCTACCTCCCCCTCCCCCCCTTTTCTCCTCCTCCACCTTCACACCCTTCCTTCACCATCGCCCTCCTTTCCTCTTCCACCTCCACCCTCGCCCCCCCTTCCTCCTCCACCTTCACACCCTTCCTCCACCCTCGCCCCCCCTTCCTCCTCCACCTTCACCCCCTTCCTCCACCATCACCCCCCCCTTCCTCCTCCACCATCACCCCCTTCCTCCACCCTCGCCCACCCCCCTTACTCCTCCACCTTCACCCCCTTCCTACACCCTCGCCCCCCTCCTCCCACCCCCAAAACAACGGACGAGCGAAGGCCGCCGCCCATCGTTACCATATTTCTCCGGCGAAATTGGTTGTTAAGTCCGCGTCGGCCCCGGAATGACATCATAACAGCGAAATATCGTTTCCGCATTGGTTGTTTAGCTCAACGAGATGAGGGAGGAGGAGGTGGGTGGGCGGGAGGAGGAGGTGAGGGGCGGGAGGTAGGGGGACGGTGGGAGAAGTAGGCGGCAGGAGGAGGAGGAGGTGGGGGGGGGGGCAGTAGGAGGAGGTGGAGGGGAGCGGGAGGAGGTGGAGGGGAGCGGGAGGAGGTGGGGGGAGGGGGGCGGTAGGAGAAGTAGGTAGCAGGAGGAGGAGGGGGGCAGGAGGAGATGGGGGGAGCGGGAGGAGATGGGAGGGGGGGCCGGAAAGGAGGGGATGGGGAACAAATGTAAGGGGGGGAGGGGAGGGGAGGTGAAAGGAAGGAGATAGACGGAGATAGCCGGGGGAGGGG
Organism: Penaeus japonicus; assembly: GCF_977035675.1. NCBI lineage: Eukaryota > Metazoa > Arthropoda > Malacostraca > Decapoda > Penaeidae > Penaeus > Penaeus japonicus. Next base: position 16,919,613 of record NW_028234417.1, read on the forward strand.
GTGGAGGGGAGTCGAAAGGGGAGGATTCCCAGCGGAGATAGAAGGAAGTTCCCCCCATACCGTTGTTTCGTTCTGTTCTGATCCCTGCCTTCTCACTCCTGTCTCACGCCCTTTTCTTTTATGTGTTCTGTGTCACCCCTTTCGTGCGCTCTACTCCTTCCTTCCCCTTTCTTTAACTTTCTTCGCTTCTTTTCTTTTCATGTGTTCTCTTTTTGTTTTGCTTTTTCTGTCTTCTAATCATTTTTTCTTGAATTTCTTTTGTTGTTCTTTCCTTTTTGCCGCGCCCTCTCGCGAGAAGAAAGGAGTTCGGGGCCTTAGAGGCGGGGTTCGCTAAGGGGATTCCCCCGCCGGGCGGAGGGAGGAGGAGGGGGCGAGAAGAGAGAGCGAATGGAAGGAGGGACGCGAAAGGGAGAAGGGAAGTGTAGGGGGAACAGACTCGGTGGGAGGGAGGGATAGGGGACAGGAGGAAAGTGTTGGAGAAGAGTGTGAGGAGAGGGGGTGGGGGGAGGAATAGGTGATAATAGGAGATAAGGGTGTGTGGGTAGAGGAAGGCAGGGTAAAGGTTGAAAGATTAATATTTGTGAGAAAAAAAAAAAATACTAAGGAAACAAGATTTTATCATCAATTTGGTATATCTAACAAAAGTAACTGTGGGCTTAAGTCAATCAGTCCTACTTATAAATGAAGTATGATAACTAAGTTTCCAGAATCTAAGAAATCCAATATCTAACATCGAACAACAATATCTAACAACAACAACAATAATAGCAATGATAATGAATAAAATACCCCAAAAATTGAACTAGAAAGTACTCAGAGTGCAAGCCTTAGCAAGCGCCCCAAAACCTTTATTTTTCTCAAAAGTGTATCGCAAAAATTAGAAAATAATAAATATTCGACTAGTCCCATTTTCCTATATCGATCACAAGGCCGATGAAGCCTATTTAGAAACCTATAGACCCCAACACGGTTCTGGTTCACCACTAAACTGAGTCACTTTGTCTGGGCCATGGGTAACCCACCCATAAGTGTTAATCGCAATACGTCGGGAACTGTTCACGCAGTCTTTGGACAAAGCCAGAAGCCAATAACCGCCGTGCGAATCCATATCCTCCTTCGGCCGAGGCAATAAACACCGAAATGAGAAACGGAGAGTAAACGGGTTAATAAAACAACACTCCCGGCAAGCACTCAACATCTCATGACCACCCATTGCTCAGCGCAACTCATTTCGCAATGTATCAGCAATACACGTAAAAAAAAAAGAAAAAAAAAAAAAAAAAAAAAAAAAAAAAAAAAAAAAAAAAAAAAAAAAGTTGCACATCCTTTTCATGCATCACATGGGCCGTGAATATTTCCCCTGCGGCATAATCATCTTCGGGGAGGAATAATGTGCAGTCATCAAAGATATCGGTTTGAGCATAAAATTGATCAAGGAAATGCACTCGTGTTGAGGGGCTTTTATATCCTGAGGTAAGAGGAGGAGGAGGAGGTTGCTGAGAACTTTAGTTTTCTTCTTATTTTGCTTTGAGTATCTTCTCTTCGTTTATTGTTTTAGTGTCCGTCGTGTGTATTACATATGTGCCTATACTCTCTTACATATATGCACACGTACATTTATGTGCATGTGCAAAAGAATAGAAAAGCAGCATGCAGGAATTTAGGTACAGTAGATTACATTACTATTCATATAACCCAAAGATTCGATACATTTAAGGGTTATATGTACACGCACACAAACACACACACACACACACACACACTCACTCACTCACTCACTCACATATCTATCACAAAGCAATGGGAACATGCTTGCAGAATAGAGGCATTAGCATATCTTGAAGACATAACGCTCTCTCGGTTATAAACGTTCTGATACCGGATAGTCAGAGATATTATCCGAGTGAAATATTGTCAGTGGCAAATACTTGGGCGTCTCGTAACTGTGGAAACCCACATCCGGCTCTTATATGTTACTCACCTCTTTCGCCGTTGCTTATCACCACAATCATGGTGTGATAAGTTTCAATGTCCTCTTTGTCTCTTTGACTGCCCCCCCCCACCCCCCATCCCTCTTTCTCTCTCTCTCGTTCACCTTCTCTCTCTCTCTCTCTCTCTCTCTCTCTCTCTCTCTCTCTCTCTCTCTCTCTCTCTCTCTCTCTCTCTCTCTCTCTCTCTCTCTCTCTCTCTCTCTCTCTCTCTCTCTCTCTCTTCACCCCCCTCCCTCTCTATCTCTCTCTCGTAAGGCTTAGGAACCGGGCAGTAGTACAGGTAAAAATAGTTTTAAATGTAGAATAGACATGCTTTGTATTTGCTTGTACGATGGCATATTTCTCTTTTATCTTTCCTTGGTATTGTACTAAACACCGGTTGTATAAAGTCATTATCTCAGCTCCTCCTTGCACTTCCTACAATGCATTATTTCACCATCATGATGGTGAACACACACACACACGCACACACACAGACACACACACACACACACATACATATATTTACAGTCTTTACATATATTTATATATATATATATATATGATATATATATATATATATAGTTATTTATGGAAGATATATATGTGTGTGTGTGTTTTGTGTGTGTGTGTGTGTGTGGTGTGTATAACATATATATATATTATATATATATATATAGTATATATATATATATATTAGTTTTTATATTATAATTGATATATATAATACATGTGATGATAATATATATATATAGTATATATATATATATATATACATTTTATATTTATGTATTGATATAGTTTGATATATATATAGTGATATAGTACAAGTTTATATCGAGATACTTATATACTGAGATATTATTATATTGATATACATATATATATATAGTTAATTATATGATTTATATAGGATTGATAGTTAATAGATATACGTGATACATATATATATAGTACATATACCACGAGATATAGATATATATATAAGTATTTATAGTATATATATATTTATATAGTTATATTAGTATATTGATATTTATTGATTTTATATAGTATATATATAATATATATATATATATATATAATATTATATATATATATATGATGACACACACAACACTACACACACTCACATCACACACACACA
>NW_028234417.1:16942729-16947729 GCF_977035675.1 Penaeus japonicus
TTAACATTTTTGTACTAATTCTAAAAGGTTATGGAACAAGTATGTCCAATATAAATTATTTCAGTGATGAGGTATACAATAAAATAAATAAATCAAGTAACACACACACACATACACACAAACAATAACAACCAAACGAAGAAGAAGAAGAAGTAAAAAACGCAAGAAATGAAAAGAGAACCCAGTAAACAAGGCAGCGTCAACGAAACCCAGAGCGACGGCGCGCGGACAGAGGAAACGCGGCAGATGGTAATCACATCGCCGACTCCTCCTCGTCACAGCTGTCAACAAGACAAACGCGGCCTTTCCTCCGAGCGCGTTCCATGCATGTAAAAAGAAACATAAACACAATGTATTCATGGCGTCCTGGAGAGCAAGAGAGAGAGGGAGGGAGGGAGAGAGAGAGAGAGAGAGAGAGAGAGAGAGAGAGAGAGAGAGAGAGAGAGAGAGAGAGAGAGAGAGAGAGAGAGAGAGAGAGAGAGAGAGAGAGAGAGAGAGAGAGAGAGGAGAGGAGAGAAGAGAGAGAGAGGGAGGGAGAGAGAGAGAGAGAGAGGAGAGAGAGAGAGAGGAGAGAGAGGAGAGAGAGAGAGAGAGAGAGAGAGAGAGAGAGAGGGAGGGAGAGGAGAGGGAGAGGGGAGAGAGAGAGAGAGGAGAGAGGGAGAGAGAGAGGAGAGGAGAGGAGAGAGAGAGAGAAGAGGAGAGAGAGAGAGAGAGAGGAGAGAGAGAGGAGAGAGAGAGAGAGAGAGAGAGAGAGAGAGAGAGAGAGAGAGAGAGAGGAAGGGAGAGAGGGAGAGAGAGAGAGAGAGAAAGAGAGAGAGAGATAAAGAGAGAAAGAGAGAGAGAAAGAGAGAAGGTTTGGGACGAGGTGGGTGGTCGGATGAAGGGTGGGGGGAGTGGGAGGAGGAGTTAGGGGAATAGAAGTTGGGGTGGATGGGGAAGGCTTAGAGATGGGGAGAAAGAGAGAAAGGATAGGAATGAGAAGTGGGTGATAGGTAGAGAGGGATGGATAGGAGGGGGAACAGGAAGGGAGGAGGGGAGGAGGAGAGGGAACAGGAGGGGAGGAGGTGAGGTACAGGAGAGGAGGAGGGGACACAGGAGGGGAGGAAGAAGAGGAAAGGAGTGCAGATTCAAGGACTTTTTTTTAAAACTTAATACACACACTTTTTAGGTTAGTACGTATACGAAATTCTCGTTGTTCGAAGGTAATATTTCTTTCCTAAATAACTGAGGATTTTATCTTTATTTCATATCGGTGCACGTAATACTTATTCGATAAGAGCACACGAAAAAACGCTCTCTTATCAGTTTTCATTGTTGAAATGATGATTGTCATCAATATAGTAACAACGATAATAATAAAGATATTAATGATAATGATAATGATAATAATGATAGTAATAATGATAGTAATAATGATAGCAATAATGATAATGATAATGATAGTGATAATGATAATGATAGTAATAATGATAATGATAGTAATAATAATAATGATAATAATGATAATGATAGTAATAATGATAATGATAATAATGATAATGATAATAATGATAATGATAGTAATAATGATAATGATAGTAATAATGATAATGATAGTAATAATGATAATGATAATAATGATAATGATAATGATAGTAATAATGACAATGGTAATGATGATAATAATAGTAACAATATAATGATATTGATATTGTCATTTTTATTATCATTGTTATCATTATCAACATTGTTTTTATTATCATTATCAATATCATTATAATCTGCATTATTATCACGATCAGTATTATTATCATTGTCAATATGGTTATCATTATCAATATCAATAACATTAACAAGAGATTAAATCGATATCATTATCATTATCATTATCAATTTCATTATAGTTATCAATATTATCAATTTCATTATAGTTATCAATATTATCAATTTCATTATAGTTATCAATATTATCAATTTCATTATACTTATCAATATTATCAATTTCATTATACTTATCAATATTATCAATTTCATTATACTTATCAATATTATCAATTTCATTATAGTTATCAATATTATCAATTTCATTATAGTTATCAATATTATCCTTTTCATCATTATCATTATTTTCACCAATATCATTATTTTCATCAATATTATCATTTTCATCAATATCATTATTTTCATCAATATCATTATTTTCATCAATATTATCATTTTCATCAATATAATCATTTTCATCAATATTATCATTTTCATCAATATAATTATTTTCATCAATATTATCATTTTAATCAATATAATCATTTTCATCAATATTATTATCATTATTATTATCCTTATCATCATTATTATAATTATCATCATTATTATAATTATCATTATTATTATGATTATCATTATTATAATTATCATCATTATTATAATTATCATCATTATTATAATTATTATAATTATCATCATTATTATAATTATCATCATTATCATAATTATCATCATTATTATAATTATCATCATTATTATAATTATCATCATTATTATAATTATCATCATTATTATAATTATCATTATTATTATGATTATCATTATTATAATTATCATCATTATTATAATTATCATCATTATTATGATTATTATAATCATCATCATTATCATAATTTTGCCATATTCATTATCATTATTGTTATTTTAGTCATTATCCTCATCATTATCGTTTTCATTATGATGATGATTAATATTATCATATAATATACATTTTCTATATAAGTGTTATTATAACTGTTACCATTATCATGATCATCAGAATCATTATAAAATTTACTAATATTGATATTGTTATTATTATCATGTTTATCACTATCATTATTAATACTGATATTATCATTATTGACATTATTATAGTTATCATCATTATTGACATTATCATAGTTATCATCATTATCATTATTTTCAGTATTTTAATCACGTATTTTATTCATCAGTACTGAAATTACATCATTCTTCGACTTAAAGCTGCTCTGGAAGCCGGATCTGTCTCCTCTCTCGTTGAAATAACAAAACAGACGAGTTGAAAACAAGTTCGAATAATTTCATACACAGGAAAGCCTAGAATTCATCTCCTCCTTCCAACATAGGCCTAACAACTGACCTGAATATAAAGTCTTTCACTCGATTTTATAGGCAAAGGTTGGCATCTTTTTATATCGTAGAATGTTCGGTGACTTCTTGAAATTTCGAGGCATTTGAGTAAACTTGTATTGAATCGAATAAATCAATGATTCAATGAAATCTAGATATAAATCTAATGATTCAAATGTTTTGATATTTGGAAGATCGGTAATGACTAATTTCAACTGTAATTAAGGTATGAAGATGAGGGTTGATGTGGAAACACATAGATTTAATTTAGATAATATCAACATAATACAACGGGTTTGATCATAAAATAAACGCTACAGATTAAAAATGCTCGAGTTGCAGTATTTAACGAACATGAAACTTGGCAGTCACTGCATCTCGACTTTAACTCATGGAAATTGGGCTCCAGCCAGTCACTCCTAGGTAGGACTTTAGGGATATGATAAGGACTTTATGTCTTTCGGTGCATGAGGATGTCGCCCCCCCCCCACCCCTTCCTTCGCAACTTACGATTCCCAAGATCCTGTGCGAGAGGAACTTGTGTCAACTAGATTTTAAAGGAGGGAGAAAGGGACGGTTTCTTCACGCTCGCTATATCAATATCATATAGTTATGCAAACAGCCTCTTTAAGATCACTTACAGACTGAATTATCTTTTTCTGAGTTGCACTTTCTGTCGTGCTGCAGTCTCGGCGATTATCACTTTGCCTGGAAGACAGCCGAGGTCGACTCTTCTTGGATCTCCTGATAGTCTTATTTAGAGTCTGGGATAGTTATGGTGATGATTTCCTAATGATCGTGATATCAAAGGGAAGAGGTTTTATGAGGAGGAAGGAATATTAAGATAATTCTTTGACGCTGAGTGTGGAAGATTTTCATGAAAAAATAAAATGTATGGTAATTTAGTATGATTTGCTCAATTATCAAAATTATTTTGAAGTTACTTCAGAATCTGCAATCTTACAAATACTGAATGTTCAGCAAACTATAAGTCACATCATTCCTCATATCACTCGCCTCCGAAGGTTATTTCAGGTCATAGGACTTCAGCGCATCTGGAGGGAACCCTGAAATTCCCATGATATTTCATGTGGTGTACCAGAGGTCAAGTAACAGTAGCATGAGCCTTGGGTCAAGCATTCGACCTTCCCAACTCGGCCAGGACGCGAAAATTATCCTTTGTATCGACATGATTCACCCTGAGAATAGAAGTGTCTTACGCCGTTATTCTGACCCTGTGGGAGGAGAAATACAGTTCGAGGGCGCATTACTCGAGGACATTCTCCGAGAGAACGTGGGCGAGGATGACTCTCTCCTCGAACTCGAGATGATGCTTCAACTCCTTGACGACTTGGAAAACAACAATGTGTTCTACGTGTCATTTCTGTAGATATCTTTCTTAGGTGTCATTTCTGAAATAAAGGATACTTTCACCACATCAGTTTTGGTTAACCGGCTATACGCTTCTTTCGATTGGTGTGGCAATTTACCTATGACATGGATTCCATTTGGATCCAATTTGTGAGGAACTTAAACAAAACAATGATCTGTACGCATTGCTTTGACTAAAGATTGTGTGTAAAAACCTAGACAATTCCATTTCATTCACGAATGAGATTAATTATTAAAACAACTTCATGAAATTCTGAGAGGAATTTTATAAATAGCTATTTCTAAAACTGGTTTTGATAAAAACATATTTACTGGATACTGTTGAGAAACGAGAAACGTAGAAATAATGCTTCAAACTCTCTCATTTAACAAAAATATTAATCTTGATATCAAGTATAATAAGTATTTTCACATAGCTGAACTTGAGTGAATTGCACGACTGGATTCGAGCTGAGGTACGGTGACAGCAGAACTTAACTATGATTTTCCAG
>NW_028234417.1:16970229-16980229 GCF_977035675.1 Penaeus japonicus
TTTATGATTTATTACCGAGATCGAGATATATTCTCTCCAGTCTAACAAGCTTTCAAGATTTCTTTCCGTATCATCTGAAAACTTTAGAAATTTGACACAGCACCGACAATCAAATAAGCTTAAGCCATGGTACAAGTGATGCAATAAGTCTGGATAATTCCGTTGGTTACGAGACATAAACAGAAAAAGAATTAAGGTGGTCAAGTAAATAATCCATGTGGTTGTCATGCCCCGCCCTTCGACAGTGTATATGCCGGTTTGTCATTAACGTCTTTGCTGTACCCTGATACGCACCTCGACTTTTTGAATCTAAATGTATGCAAAGCGGAAGGAAATCCCTAATATGTCTACGCGACGAAGGACAGGAAGGGGGAGGGGGGGGGGGGGTTGAGATTAGTTCATAACCGTCACTGTCACTCATTTGTTGAAATGAGTGACAGTGAATTCTTAAGCGTTATGTCAAACGAGTTCAATTATAACAAGGGATTAGTCTTCGATTAGTTGAACGAAAGAGAAAGAGATTAGCTGGCTAGAAAGTGTTTACACTTTTATTTGAATTATCGTTTTCAGATTTGTTCGCTCACATATGTCAATTATACTCTCGGTTGCATAATATCATACAACTATTAGGAATTGCTTCAAAGTTTTAGAGAGCTTGCGGGTAATAAATGAAGATTATACTCGCATGGTACCGATAGTAAGGAATCAAGATAATATTATAAAAGAATTTATAATCAAAGCTACGAATGCAAGAGAATAGTTTGATTAATCAATCTACTCTATATTATTTCCAATCAAAACCTCAGTCACTCTCTTTCTTGCAATCAACATGAACAGCGGAAACAATGGCCTCTTCTACAGCCAGGATCCTTCGAGAGGAGTTGATGCACCTCAAGGATATGCCAAAGGAGATCGAAGAGGATGAACGAGTCTTTCTTCGGATTGCAGGACGAAAATCTTCAGCTCCTCGAAATTTGCAAAACAACAATACCTTCTGTGGTTCGAATACATGATGATTTCAATACATGGAGTCCTAAGGGTGTGTATGGATATATATAATATGTATATATGTTATATATATTTTATATAAATATATATTTATATATTATTGATATAGATATATATATATATATATATATATATATATATAGGTTGTGTATTTTGAGTGTTGTATATAGATTTATAGTTAGTTTTATTGAGTAGATAGGTATAGATTGATGTATTTAGGGAAGATATTTATATTTTTATATTTATATTGATAGTGAGATTTATAAATGATATGTATATATATGATATTTTGTTCTGTATATATATATATATATATATATATTTATATATATATAGACAGAGAGAGTGAGAGAGTGTCATTTTAGACATGACATACTTACGTTTTATATAGATTATTAGATTTAGAGTGAGAGTAGTAGATATTGTGTTAGATAGAGGGTTGTTGAGTTATTGATAGTGGATTTAGTTGATGGTTAAGAGTAATAGTGTGAAGATTTCAGTTTTAGATTGTGATAGACGATAGTGTGTAGTTATTGAGATTGAGAAGATTGATGTGACTATACGGAGTAAGTAGACTTACATAACACTCTACACACACACTAACTAACACATATCTCACTCACACACAATACTACAGAGATATATATATATATATATATCCAGAGAGAGAGAGAGAGAATTCATAGAGATACATAATATCATATATATATATATTATATATTTAATCTATTATATATAGAGATTTATGTTATATTGTATTACTAGTGGTATTTTTTTATATATATATTATATATATTATATATTATAATAGAGAGTTAATTTGTAGTATATATATAATATATATATATATATTTATATATATTTACATATTAGTATATATTTATATATTTAGAATTATACAGATACATATACAGTACATACATTACAAACACACACACACACAACACACACACACACACACACTAACACACTCACACATATATATGTTATATTTTAGTTATATTTAGATATGTTATATAGAGATAGATATAGAAAATATTTAGTTATGATTTAGTCATTCACACAATCACATCACCACACTCACAAAACACTCACACACACACACTCTAACATAGAGTTTAGATATTAATATTTAGATGTTCATTGATATAGTTTTATATATTTATATTTACTTATATATATTTAGAGAGAGGTATATGTGTTATAGATATTAGAGATTTGATACATATATTTATATTGTGATATTGTATAGAAAGTGTATAGATTCTACACACACACACACACACACACACACACACCACACACTCACACAACACAACATATATATATATATATAACTATATATTATATATTTTATATATATATATATATTTTTAAATATTTATGTATAATAAATAGCATATAATATTATATAGACGTTTGTATTATATATATATATATATATATATATTAATTTATTTAGATATTTATAGTAGATATTATATAGATATATATCTAGTATAATATATATATATTTATGATACATACACACACATTTTATACATATATATATAATTATAATATTATATATATAAATATATTAATACTCATATGTTTTATATACATGCATATACATTTATATATATTATATTATATATTTATATATTTATATAGTATATTTATATATATAAAATATAATTATTATAATACACACAACATCATCTATACTTATTATATATATATATATATATATACTGATTATATATATATATAGAGATCTAATATATATACATTTCTATATAGATTTAATATATATATCTTATAATATATATATATATATTTTATAAATGTAAATACCACCCACACACTCACACACACTCACAACACACACCACACACACACACACACACACACACACACACACACCCAACACTATATAAATATATATATATATTTATATATATATATTTATATTATATTTCATGTATACATTTACACACTCATTTATATATATACAGATATATATATATATATATATAGATATATATAATAAATTTATATATACATATATATATATGTCACTTTATATAATGTATAAGTATACATATATATTATATAGATAATATATATATATGGATAAGATAATATATATATATATCTTATATATGTCTATATACATAGAAGTATATATTATATATATATATAGCTATATATTAATATATATATATATTATATCATATATATATATGTATATATACGTATATAGTATTATATTATATAGATATATATATATATATATATATACTATATATATATATACGTATATATATATATATGTATTTATTTACATATATGTACATCTATATATATATTATTATATATTATATAATATATATATATATATATTTATATTATATATATATTTATATATAGAATAAAATATATATGTATATATTTACTTATATGTACATACATATATATATATATATATATATATATATATAGATATATATATATATATATATATCTTAGATATATAAGTAATATAATATATTATATATACATATTTCTATATATATATATATATATATCTATTATATAGTATATATATATTATATATATATATACAGTATATATACATATATATATATATTTAAAATATATATATATATATATATATATAACTATATATATATATATATATATTTCGTTTTATATACATAATAAACACACCCTACACACAAAAAACACACCACACACACACCCACACACACAACCACAATATATATATATATATATATATATATATATATATATATATATTTTATATATAAATATATATATATAAATATATAATTTTATATATGTATATATATATATATTATACGTATATATATAATATATTAAATATATATATATAACATATATATATATAATATATATATTATTATTTTTATATATATATATATATATATATATATATATTATGTATATATATATAGGTATATGTGTGTGTAGTGTCGTGTGTGACTGTGTGTGTGTGTGTGTGTGTGTGTGTGTGTGTGTGTGCGTACATGTACAAACACACGCCCAATGTGTGGAAAGCGGAGAAAGAGGTGTAATCCACATAGCTCATTTTCAAGTGCATCCATGTAGAAGATCGGAAATTTACCTTTTATACTTAATTACATAGTCAGCAAAGGCAGAGTCCGCCAAAGTAAAAAGAAATATCATTCGTGTTATCATTATTTATAAACTCCTTTGTTTAAACCAAGTACGAAAACACTGCTTCTATTATTGTTATTATTTTCCATGTATACTATTGTTATCATCATTTTTATTATCATCATTAATATACCTATAATCATCATTAATATTGTTATCATTATTGTTGTTATCATTATCATCATCATTGTTATTACCACTATCACTATTATTATTATTATTATCATTATTGTTATTATATTCGTCATTGTCATTATTCTTGTGATTATCAAAGAAAATGTTTCCATATATCATGATTTTGCTGATTTATTTCCTTATCGTGAACGATTGTACAAGAAATGTAAAGGTGTTTGTGTGTGTGTGTGTGTGTGTGTGTGTGTTGTGTTGTGTGTATGTGTGTGTGGTGTGTGTGTGTGTGTGTGTGTGTGTGTGTGTGTGTGTGTGTGTGTTGTGTTGTGTGTATGTGTGTGTGTGTGTGTTGTGTGTGTGTGTGTGTGTGTGTGTTGTGTTGTGTGTATGTGTGTGTGCGTGTGCTGTGTGTGTGTGTGTATGTGTGTGTGTGTGTAAGTGATTACTGAGCTGGTTAAGACATGGTTTGTGCGGTGGCCTGTATTAAAACGAGAACGTTTGATTTTTAAAATTTATATTCTCAACTATTCAAAAAAAGGATCAAGTATATCCATTCCTTCTGTCCAAGTTAAACTTAATAAAAAAAAAAAATATTCGATATTACATGAAGAAGGTTTGACCAGAGATGGTTTCGAAACGTCATCTGATTTTGAATATATATGCGCATATATTTGGATACGCAATTTTTTGAAATGGAAAAAGTCAAGGAAATATTTCTAAAAAAAAGTGTTCAGTCCTTTTATTTTGTATTTCGTCTATTTCTTTATTCATTTATTCGGTTATCCTTTCATTTGCTTCTTAGCCTTTCTTAGCTTCGACAAAGCAAACCACAGTCCAGTATTTTGGCTTAAAAGAAGCTTTAAAGATCGGACGCAGAAAGGTAGAAGGTAGAAGCAAAAGCAAATTCACACGTGCACACACACACACACACACACACACACACAAACACACACACACACACACACACACTCACAAACAAGCACACACACACACAAACACACCCACACACACACAAACACACACACACACACACACACTCACAAAACAATCCACACCTCACACAAATACAAACACACAACACAACCACACCACACACTCACAAACAAGCACACACCACACAAACACACACACACACACACACACAACACACACACACTCACAAAAACAAGCACAAACACACAGCAACACACACACACACACACACGAGCTTAACTGCGGGCGTATATTCTCAGACATATCATTCAATACAATTACATATGAAAAATACACATATCATAAAGATAGCCCCATTAACAGGACAAAATTGGGATCATTCTTCAAATAAGATAAACATCAACAAAAGAGACACATCAATATAACGACACCAAAGAACATCCGATACCTGATGACCTAAATCCACGGAGAAAAAATACTATCCACTAGAAAGATAAAAATTCTGGATCGAAGGGGGATTTCGGATTTATCAAAGTTAATATGAAGGAGGAGAGTCGACTACATCCCCTCGTTGCAGGAGTCAAGCTTTCATTTGAAGATTTATGGATATGTTTTTTTTATTTTTTTTTTTTTTTTTGGCGGATTAAGCAATATTCTTTGTTCAGACAATTTTTTATAACGATGATGATGATGATAATTATGATCTTATAATAATACAACACTATTGGTATAAAGAGTAACAATCAATGATGTTAGTATGATGATGATAGAAATTATAATGAATAAAAGTAGTAGTAGAGATGGAAAGGATAAGGATAATAGTGATAATGATAACAATAATGGTATTGATCAAAGCCAATTAGTGGTAATGATCGATGATTGATAATGATAAGAATAAACCAATGATAGTTAATGAAAAGTTAGTAGGAATAACTATCAAAAACAATAATAATAAGTCCAACGGTAACCAATAATATTAATGGATGATAACCAGGAATTACGATAATAACAGGAGCAATTCGAATAAAGATCAAGGGGAAGTAATGGTGGCACAAGCTAACAAAGGGGTATAATGGTAAAATATTCTCCAACAGGAATAATCATATGAAAAACCAACAATATCAGGAACAAAAACAAAGTACATCACAAAGGAAATCAAATAACTCCCTCTCTTCAACCTCCTTTGCCTCAGAGAAAAATCATCAAAACAGAAAGAAAAAAAAAAATGATGAAAAGCAGAAGAATCTGAATAATCCAAACAAGGCAATTAGCAAGCAAACGTCGACAGACGGCCAAGTTCCACCTCGAGCGACCCTTTTACAAAGCGGGCAGCGTTCGTTCAACTCTTACCTTCGCGAGCCAACCCTGGGCGGATATGGCCAATATCCAGGCACGTTTGTATAAATTTCCTGGCTCCTTCTTTCAACTCTGTCTCTTTTCGGTGACGGGGCGAAACGAAGATTTTCTTTGCGACGCGGAACTCTCACGAATTAATTAACGGTACAGCGATTATTTGTCTCTACGATCCTTTGTAGTGCGTGGATTTCTTCCTTCGCTGTCTGGGAAACAGACGAAGTCCTTTGGTTTGCGTCCTCTACCTCCTCTGTTGTGTGTGTGTGTGTGTCAATCTGTGTATGCGTGTCATCCTCTATTAATGTATAAATAAATAAATAAATATATATATATATATGTATAAATATTATATATGTGATTATATATATGTATACTATATATATATATATATATATATATATAGATTAGTATATATATATATATATATATATTCTCAACTCTAGAGAAGAGAGAGAGGTGAGAGAGTCACTATGAGAGGAGCAGAGAGAGTAGGGAAGAATACCCAGGAAGAAAGTGTGAGAGAGTAGAGGTCAGCGTTAGAGAGTGAGGATAGAAGAGAGTGTGAGAGAGAGAGAAGAGGAGAGGAAACAGGAGGAGAGAGAGAGAGAGAGAGCTCCTCGAGATGAGGGAAAAATCATAGGGACCAAGGATTTTGATGTAACCTCGGTCGACGAAAGTCGATCCTGCGTGTCCAGGCGTTCTTACACACCTCGCCTCACAGGTGTACCAAAACAGCACGGACGCCACCATATTGACGTGATAACCCGTCAGCCGACACCGTCTCAGAGCGGGTGATTACTCTAACGCGGCCGTATTGTGTGTGACGCTGTAGCTATGACTGTGTGTTGTACGCTTTTCTATAATGGAAAAATCAATTCAAATTCATATTTTCCTGAACGATATAGCTAAGTCTTACATACATTGATATTTTTTTATGGTCAGTTAAAGGTTATCGAACTGGAATACTGGAATTCCGTTCAGGAGAATTTAAATCGATATCACATGGAGTTTATTTAGACCTTTAGGAATCTAGGAATCGACAAATAGGAAGCTTCATCCACACGTAGATTGAAAGCCTAATAGAATAAACATAGTAGGTCATATGAACAAAAAAAAAAAAATATTGAAAACATAGAAAAGGGAGACAGTGGACACGACAAAATCACGGGAAAACAACTAAATAACAGATATTCACATAAAAAGATAGACAAATAATGAACTGATAGATACAAAGAGAAGAGAGACGGGAGCATTTCGCAAGAATATATCGGAAAAAATCAACGGGGAAAAAACCCTAAATCTAAGAGCAAGGCAAGCTCTGTGAAATGCTGCCATACGGAAATAATTCAACTACATGGTAAAAGCAGTTAAATAATTCCCTGTGATATCAAAATGATTTGTATTTTGAGTATTTCTACTAAAATAAAAAGAAAGGGAGAAAAGTAGATTAAAAACATCCAAAATGAGTCAATACAACCCGCTATTTTTATTCAGAAATAAACAACACTAAACATATGCAAATTGTCTGCTGTTTGGCAACTGCAAAAAATATTGGATGATGATTCTTGCGGCAATATATCAATAATCTGTGATTTAGGATTAGCGAAACGCTGCTCTCCGCTCTTTCTCTTTTATCTTTCACTCTCGCTTTGTTTTCTACTCCAATTTCCCCCCCCCCCCCCCCCCCTTGGTATCACACTCTATCAACATATCACTATAACACCTACACTACGCACACACTATCTCTATATCACACAATCACAATCAACAATCTAACTATATCATCTTATGAGTGTGAGGTATACTAGTGAGGATAAACTCACTATTATGTGAGATTAGGGTGGGATGTGATGTGAGATATGAGGATATGTGTGTGGGTATATGAGATAGGTATGTATATAGATGTAGTGAGTGTGTAGTGTGTGAGTGAGAGTGAGCGGTCGTTTATGTAAGTATGATATATACGTGAGCGGGTGAGTGTGATTTTGTAGGTATTGAGAGTGTTGAGTGTTTGATAGGATATATAGTTAGGGGGTGATATGATTAGATATATATGATTTTGGTGAGTGATTGTGTGGAGTTGAGTGAGTTAGTATTATGAGATGTAGATAGAGAGAGTTAGGTACACACTCTACCACTCACACACAAACACAACACAAATCAAACACACACTCACACTAACTAACATAGTTAGTATTGTTGAGAGTAGATGTATGGTGATGATATATGTATAGAGTGTAAGCAGATATTGATATAGTTTGATTTATATGTGATTGTGAATATATAATATATAGATTTTAATATATACATGACATATACCAGTACATACAGTAAATGTATGTGTAGATATATTGATATAGCTAGTTTATAGATATATGATATATATATATATATATATATGTATGGTATGGATGTTGTATATGTAATACTATTATATAGTACATACTGTGTCATACAAGTATATAAATATTTTTAGTATATATATTATACTTGATATATATAATATATATAGTTGATTTATAAGTTTTACATATATATATGAGTAGATATATATATATAGATATATATATATATATATATATACTTATATCTTTGATAGTGATATACACACACACACAACACACAACACACCACACAACACACACGCAACACACCACACACACACCATATATATATATAGTTACTATATATATTGATATATATATATATATTTATATATTATAAATTATGTATATATATATATATATATATATATATATATATATGATTATATATACATAAAATTACAATATATATATATATATTATATATATATATATAATATATCTTATATATTTAATTATATATATATATACTAATATATATATAGATATATATAACACTCAGATATTGATATATAATATATATATATATCAACTATATTAAATGCATACACACCACACACAACACACACACACACACACACACACACGTATACCAATGAAGGTAGGTAGTATGTTTCTAATCATATTCATCTATCGATCTATCTTTTATTATCTATCGATCTATTACACTATTTCTATTCTGTAATCTATATACCATATAATGTCCTCGCAATATATATGGAATTATCAATACTACTTCATTATAATTTTATATATCATATATATATATAGTTATATAGTTATATATGCATATATATAGATATATATATATATATATAAATATAGTTAATATATAATATATAGATATATATATTTACATATATATATGTGGTTGTGTGTCGTGTGTGTGTGGATAATATCTATATATTATCTTTATAATATTTATATATTTTATAGTTATAGTTATATAGTCTATGTATAGTTATATACATATATATATATATACTTTA
>NW_028234417.1:17005229-17007729 GCF_977035675.1 Penaeus japonicus
CGATATGAAAGGGTAAGGGGTATGGCGAAGAAGTTAGGTAATGGGTGAAGGGGTATTAAGGCGTAAAGTAGGAAGGGGAAGGACGGTGGTAAGGAGTAAGGGAGAAAGAAGTCGCATGCGGAAGGAAGAAGGAGTGCCGTAAAAGAGAGAAGGAGAAGGAGAAGGAGAAGGAGAGGGTAAAGGGGAGGGGGGGTAATGAATAAGGGGTCAGAACGGAAAGAGGGGATGGAGGGGGGCGTGGGGGGAGGTGGGGGGCGTGTGACTGTCCATTAGTGGGTCTTTTGAGTCGCCAATTATGCAGGTGTAATTTTTCATCCGACGGAAATGCGATATCGTTAGGGAAGTTATAATGATCTCCGTGATTTGCATAATCCAGGGAGCTTTATGCAATTTGCGATCAAAGTGACTTCATCTTCTATTACGAAGAGACTGAATGGCTATTAACGATAAAGGCACAGGGTTGTGCGTGATTGCATTTGCTTCTTTCTTGTGGTTCTTCCGCTGCCTTCATGCTGAAGGCTGAAATTAAGAAATAATTACAATCATAAAAAAGAAAAGTAAGATTACTTTAAATCTATCATGGCATCAACACACACACACACACACACACAAACACACACACACACACACACACACAAACACACACACACACACGCACACACAAACACACACACAGACTATATATACTCTCGCACTATCCGATAGCGAACATTTGATGGATGTTCAATAATTTTGTTAACATATCGTGTTGCAGTTACAAAACACTAGTATCGCCAAAGCCAATTCTAATTGCAATAGAAGGAAAAATGGTCGCATATCACATAACTTTATGGAATATATCCTTTATTAGCGTCTACCATTGTGTGCCTCTGTGCGTGTATGGCTTAAATTCACTTATGTGCATGAGCGTTTGGTTATGAATGTGAGTGAGATTTGATTTTTTTTATTTTTTTGACTATGATAGTTCCATCAGCGGACAGTTTGAAGAGGGTCTGGCTCTGCGCGGGTTTCAGATTACCTAAAAATAAATACTTTTTAGAATGGATATCGGACGTAATTCACATTCATAAGAAATGATAAATGAAATATTATCGATCAATAACACCGCCATCTTAATATAATTATTTAAAATACTTTTTCGAGGAAGATAAATATGAGCTACCTGTATCAACACATTTGTTGTCAGTCTCTCAATATAACATATATAACGTTTATGTAAAATGTATTACTTTGTCAAAATAGCCAGAATAAAAGCAGAATCAAGACACATCAATATAATTTCGCGAATGGACAAATAAAGGTTAAGTTTACATAAATCTATTCATCCAGGCACAGAGCGCCATGCGATGTTCATATTCTATATTTCCGTTTGCAATATTTTCGAGACCTCAGCATAATGAACTTTTGGCATAATGAAACAAAGAAAGCAAACCGAAAACGAAGCCTTAAAAAGATCCTCCTGCCACACCTATCAAGACAAGAAATCCATATTATTTCCTTGGACTCTAAATAAATTTTGTATACCAACACTGTGAAGCGCTTGCTCGGATGAAATATGTGTTACAATACAGTGAGCCAAATCAGATATACATTCAAGCAGCAAGTCTCAAAATTACTAAGTTAGTTCGTGAAGCGTGGGGACATTATTACATTGGTGTGCCATTCATGTATGAAAAAAAGAAATAGAAAACCTCATAGTGGAACAACACTTTAATCCAGAAATGGTTAAAATATTATACAATCAGTGAAAACGCCTGGAAGAAGATAACGAATGACCCGGAAGAAATGACAAAGATTTCTTCCGAGATAAGGAGACAGGGGTTTTATACACTCCTTTGAATATAAAGAAAGTTGCAAGTATGTACTGAAGCAGAAATCAGACATCATTTATCGGTAAGATCTAAATCACTAAGGGAATAATTTGATTTGTGTTAATGTAGTAGATAAGAAGCAATCGCAAAATATACTTGGAAGTTGAATGCTGAAACTGATTCCAGAGGCTCGCAACAGTGAGATATCGTCACTAATGTGTGAAAGTGAAGTCGATAGTGATTGTTCAAATGACTCTGAATCTGATGAAAAAAGTAACACACTTGTTATGTAAGATGTCTCATGCACTGATCTACCAGGGCGAAATGGCTAAGCTCGAAGTCAATATTATGAGAAGTTTCAAACCAGTGATTCAATGTCAACAGCATAGAGGGAGGAAAAAGAAATACAATGAATGAACTCTTTTCGACTTGAGATCCGTTAGGGAAGATATTTGGTATCATTACAGCCAAAAAAGACAATAAAAACCAATATAAAAGTAAGAATAATATATGTATATATCTTACAGATCACACTAGGTCAAATGCCTCAAAAAGTACAAGGGACCTCGGCAGGCTGGCTGTGGCAAATGGGGTCACGCCAACGCGGTTACAGAGAAGCATGGGGACATGCGGGCAAGATATAGAATTCGAAATAACAATAATGACGCAGAAAATGATCTTATTCTTGT
>NW_028234417.1:17020229-17025229 GCF_977035675.1 Penaeus japonicus
AGAATTCAAACCTGAAAAAAACTGAATCTGGGTTTTATTGCTCAAATTATTATGCTTATGTGGATTTCATAGACTGCAGAATTGACCCATTTGAACATTTTCTATGTACGTCAACTCCATCCAGACCGAAGGGGAATTTCACGGTCTCTCCCAGGATTTTAACCGTTGCTGGGATGTGTGTTCTTGTGATTGTATATGGATGTTGAATGTGTGCGAAATGGTCAACAGTGTATACCTTTTTGTTTCATGGAATAGCTTACTTTTACAGTTAACTTTTTTTCTGATATGTAAATATTCGTTAAGTCGTGTTTGTACCCGCGTTTTCATATGCGTACGTGCGTATAGGACTGCACACATGCATGTTTGTATGTATGATTTTATGTGTGCCTTACATAGCAGAGAACGAAGCTTGTAAGCAAGACAGAAAGGCTGCATGGGCGATAAAAATAAGGAACAAAGTGATAATATAATCTGGAGATTAACTGTTCATTTTGTTTTATCAACATATCTATTATTGAAACAGTCAAGCGTATATATATTTTTAATCCTGGTCTTGGGGATTTAGTTAGAGGTCACTTCAGGTTGCGCTTTCAACGGTATAGGAAATTTCCTGACCTGATTTCCAGACTGAGAACAGCAGAGGCACCTTGGTTCTTGAAGCCTTTATAACAAGGCAGCCGAACCATTCCTCGTATACTTGAGGTCACGGTTATTTACTCGAGGTAAATCCCTTCGCATCTTCAAAGTCATTTGCATATACCAAGCGAGTTACAACTAGCAAAGAGACTATGCATCACCATGTAAACAAGTGTCGTCTCCGTCGCCATGGAAGGCCAGTGGAAGATATCACAGACCTTCAGGAAGAAGAAGTGGAAGATTTTGTCAACTCTGACGAAGAAGATACGGAGGAGGAAGTTGTCGTGGAAAGGCTGATCTAATTTCACTCAGCTTTTGTATTTCCTTCTGAATTAATTTTCGCAGATCATCATAAAAAAATGTCTTGTTTTGTTTTTCTTGGAATAATAGAAGATGGATTTTGTGGTCGGCTTTTTGTTTTTTATTAATTTGTTTCAAATAGTTTATTACTGACATCTGGAGAATAATTTAGTGTTATAACAAAGTCTGGAATGATGTTTTATCGCTGTATTATTACAAGAAGAAAGATTTTCCTCATATGAAAACAAGAATTCAACTAAACCTTGTATTCTGGACTCAGAATTTAGCATTCATTGCCTCTTAAACGGAAGTATTCACTTGTTAAGATAGTGTAAGCAAGATAGAAAGGTTGCATGAGCGATAAAAAGTTTGGAGATTAATTGTCCATTTGTTTTTCTCCGATTCCAATCTAAAGTACGTCGTACTATATCAACATATCTATTATTGAAATAGTTAGTCGTAGATTTTTTTTTTTTTTTTTTTTTTTTGCTAATCTTGGTCTTGGGGATTTAGAGGTCACTTCAGGTTCGCTTGCAACGGTATAGGAAATTTCCTGACCTGATTTCCAGACTGAGAACAGCAGAGGCACCTTGGTTCTTGAAGCCTTTATAACAAGGCAGCCGAACCATTCCTCGTATACTTGAGGTCACGGTTATTTACTCGAGGTAAATCCCTTCGCATCTTCAAAGTCATTTGCATATACCAAGCGAGTTACAACTAGCAAAGAGACTATGCATCACCATGTAAACAAGTGTCGTCTCCGTCGCCATGGAAGGCCAGTGGAAGATATCACAGACCTTCAGGAAGAAGAAGTGGAAGATTTTGTCAACTCTGACGAAGAAGATACGGAGGAGGAAGTTGTCGTGGAAAGGCTGATCTAATTTCACTCAGCTTTTGTATTTCCTTCTGAATTAATTTTCGCAGATCATCATAAAAAAATGTCTTGTTTTGTTTTTCTTGGAATAATAGAAGATGGATTTTGTGTCCGGCTTTTTGTTTTTTATTAATTTGTTTCTAATTGTTTATTACTGACATCAAAGTCTCAATGATGAAGGCTGGTATTTTAAAGCATGTTTTTGTTGTTGTTTTCCATATGTGGAATAAAAAATCATTTATATCGGACAAACGACTTTAACAGAAAATAAAAGTAAATATCCGAAATATTTCCATCCGTTAATTTTCCTAAAATTGCGAGAACCAAAAATGTCTACTCATTGTGCATCCTTAATCATTGACTGTAATGCAAATTGATTCGACTTGAAAGACACAGAACATTTACGGAAACATATTAGGTCTGGCACTCCTTTCCAGTTGCATGATTCATTTATGGTCATCAATCTTATACAGATATAACTTTAAACTGTAAAAGACAATTGATTCCTAGACTTCATAGGTTTCCCAAGTGTCACATAATACCACTGAGCTAACCTAGTCTGGCAGTTTTGACAGCAGTGCTATGAACTTAGTCAACTGTGAACTATCACCACTTCACATTGTTTTCGTCTACCACAAATGACTTAGGGTGATTGATAAAATTATAACATATAATTTTTACGAGATTACACATTCGATATTTTCCCATTTTTACCTCACGTAAGTTTCGTCACTCCGGCACCTGTATGGTTTTAGACCTGCCGGACATGTAAGGTTCAGTCTTTTTAATGATAACATGTAACTTGTGAGGGTCTTATTTGGGCTTGGCATATATTCTCAATTTCTCCTTGTATTGCTCTATCAATATGGATTTTATTGCTCTTATAAAATGTGAGGATCGTCACTGATAAGTTGATATTTCAAAATTATTGTAACGTTAATATGTAACTTCCGTAGTCTTTAATTAGACGTCATATTTTCTCAATTTCTCCTTATATTGCCTTATCAATATCTGTTTTATCACTCATAAATAGTGAGAATCTTCAGTGATAAATTGATATTTGTAAATAACCTATTCTAATGCAATTTAATTATTTTGACAGATACTATTTTTCAAGTTTGGTTATACAGGGTTCAGCCTTTACAAAAAATACTAAAGCAAACGACCAACCGACAATAAGATTATTGGGGCATCATATGCTATCGTATTGTCCCATATATAAAACTTTTAAATCCAAATAATTTTGAATATCAGAATAGATGTCTAGTTTTATGAAACACAAATACACGGCTCTGAACTCATTTTTTAAAATATGTTTTATTATTTACCAGTTATAGTAAATTTATTGGTCATTGTAGGTCATGCACCTTAAGGGGCACTTGAGGTCATACAAACTACGATAAGTTCTAGTCGATAACCGAATCGGAAAAGGAGAATAATTTAGTGTTATAACAAAGTCTGGAATGATGTTTTATCGCTGTATTATAACAAGAAGTAAAATCTTCCTTATATGAAAACAAGAATTCAACTAATCCTTGTATTCTGGATTTAGAATTTAGCGCTCCTTGGCTTTTAAACGTAAGTATTCATTTATTAAGTTATTGTAAGCAAGATAGAAAGGTTGCATGGGCGAAAAAAAAAAGATAATATAATTTGGAGATTAACTGTTCATTTGTTTTTGTCCGATTCCAATCTAAAGTACGTCGTACTATATCAACATATCTATTATTGAAACAGTCAAGTGTAGATTTTTTTTTTTGTTAATCCTGGTCTTGGGGATTTAGTTAGAGGTCACTTCAGGTTCGCTTGCAACGGTATAGGAAATTTCCTGACCTGATTTCCAGACTGAGATACATGAGGTCACGGTTATTTCCTCGAGGTAAATCCCTTCGCATCTTCAAAGATACAGAGGAGGATGTTGTCGTGGAAAGGCTAATCTAATTTCACTCAGCTTTTGTATTTTCTTCTGAATTATTTTTCACAGATCATCATAAAAGAAAAATGTCTTGTTTTGTCTTTCTTGGAATAATAGAAGATGGATTTTTTGGCCGGCTTTTTGTTTTCTAATAATTTGTTTCTAATTGTTTATCAATGACATCAAAATATCAATGATGAAGGCTGGTATTTTAAAGCATGTTTTTGTTGTTGTTTTCCATATCTGGAATATAAAATCACTTATTTCAGACAAACGAATTTATCAGAAAATAAAAAGTAAATATCCGAAATATTTCCATCCGTTAATTTTCCTAAAATCGTCACTCCGGCACCTGTATGGTTTTAGACTTGCCGGACATGTAAGGTTCAGTCTTTTTAATGATAACATGTAACTTGTGAGGGTCTTATTTGGGCTTGGCATATATTCTCAATTTCTCCTTGTATTGCTCTATCAATATGGATTTTATTGCTCTTATGAAATGTGAGGATCGTCACTGATAAGTTGATATTTCAAAATTATTGTAACATTAATATGTAACTTCCGTAGTCTTTAATTAGACGTCATATTTTCTCAATTTCTCCTTATATTGCCTTATCAATATCTGTTTTATCACTCATAAATAGTGAGAATCTTCAGTGATAAACTGATATTTGTAAATAACCTATTCTAATGCAATTTAATTATTTTGACAGATACTATTTTTCAAGTTTGGTTATACAGGGTTCAGCCTTTACAAAAAATACTAAAGCAAACGACCAACCGACAATTAGATTATTTGGGCATCATATGCTATCGTATTGTAATCCAAATAATTTTGAATATCAGAATAGATGTCTAGTTTTATGAAACACAAATACACGGCTCTGAACTCATTTTTTTAAAATATGTTGTATTATTTACCAGTTATAGTAAATTTATTGGTCATTGTAGGTCATTCACCTTAAGGGGCACTTAAGGTCATACAAACTACGATAAGGAGGATAATTTAATGTTATAACAAAGTCTGGAATGGTGTTTTATCGCTGTATTATTACAAGAAGTAAAAAAACCTCATATAAAAACAAGAATTCAACTAATCCTTGTATTCTAGATTTAGAATTTAGCATTCATTGCCTCTTAAACGTAGGTATTCATTTGTTAAGGTATTGTAAGCAAGATAGAAAGGTTGCATGGGCGAAAAAAACAAAACAAATTGATAATATAATTTGGAGATTAACTGTTCATTTGTTTTTGTCCGATTCCAATCTAAAGTAC
>NW_028234417.1:17027729-17030229 GCF_977035675.1 Penaeus japonicus
CAAGAAGTAGAGGAAATATATTGCAGATTAATAGAGGATATATAGAGATGGTACAGCGACCATCAAAATACACGCAGAAACAAATAAATTACCAATAAAAAAATAAAAAAAAATTATACATATATCTGTGTATATATAATATATATATATATATATTATATATTTGTATACATATATATATATATATATATATATATATATATATATATATATATATATATATATATATATATATATATATATTCAAAGTACTTGTAAATGTGGCATGTAAATGTATATCGAAAATAAAGTAGTATTTGGAAATTCATATTATTGCATTACTCTTTACTTCATGCATGATTACACCAGATGACCTGCCATTTTATCCTGCAGGTCATATCGGGTTACGCAGCTTCCCCCCAATAAATCAGGGAACGCGGACGACACCAGGTATAATATGAGGCAAAGAGCCATGAGGTTTCGCTTGATATCAAGAGCAGCAGTGGAATCTGGGCCTCGCTTGCCTTTGTGCTTTCATGCACGCTGCCTGTCCTGCTAAGCGCTGCACATTGATATTGGATCTTTGGGCCGGCAATTCGCAGTATATGATTGCTTTCACACTTCCCGGTGATTGAAATCCGGTCAAGCAATAATGATCTACTGCAG
This sequence comes from Penaeus japonicus, assembly GCF_977035675.1. NCBI lineage: Eukaryota > Metazoa > Arthropoda > Malacostraca > Decapoda > Penaeidae > Penaeus > Penaeus japonicus. Next base: position 17,028,375 of record NW_028234417.1, read on the forward strand.
GAACACAGTGGCTTTGCGCCGTCGACCTATGCCGCTGGAGGATGTGCCTCATCTGGAGGACGAATTGCTGCAGATATTTCAAGATATCGAGGCGGAGGATGACACTCTCGAGTTGTTACTTCATTTCATGCACGAGTTGGAGGAGAGCGTTGTCATCTTCTATTGTTGATGTGGTGATAGGAATTACATTTGTATATTGTACTGTATAAATATCATAGATATTGAGTGGCTTTTAAACCTAATGGCACGTGTTATGTGTATAGTGGCAGAGGCTTGGTTCTCATGGTAGATTTAAGCAATACAATAGGACATACACAGGAAGGTCAATCACAGGAAACACTCCCGTGTAGCTGGTACGTCATTCATATAAACGTAATTGCCCGAAGAATGTAAACCAGTGGTCATTGAACTGAACGGATATATACGGATCTCTAAAAACTTTAATAATCGTTCGAGTTCATGCGGCCCGGCCTTACATGATTGCACCCGAACCTAATAGTCCGAAAAGGATTCCATGACATCCCTGACATCTCAAGAGTTCTCTGGAATCCTCCGTACTCGTTTAAACCTTACATTGTGGCATAACTCCGCAAAGGGTAGGCGACTGGATGACAGGGAAAAAAGAAAGGGGCTCGGAAGAAAAAAACTATGGCTCTACGTTCAAAGCTCCAAAAATCCCATTCGTACTATCAATATGAACCTTTAAAAATATATTGCATCAGGTCTCATCCCGACAATATGCTATTCGAAATACATCTCACTCCCCATACACTTTCCAGAGAAAAAAACAAATTTTCATTCGGGTCATCAAGAGACGTCTTCAGGTATTATTACTGCAATAATCCAATAATTATAATATAATTATAATATACGTATTCAGTATTGTAACGAGATTGTGTTCTTTGCATTCACTTTGACAGACGCATTATAGCTTTACGGGAAGACAGAGAGCAACATTTTCCGTATTATCTTCGTTTGTAAACAAGTACGAAGGAAATAATCACAGCACAAACCGGCATATTGACACAGGGGAGTGTTGCGGTCACTGCGCATGGTGTGATTCACATTTACCTGTTCATTTCACCTGTGCATCCTAAGGTTAGTATCTCGCTGTGTGTCCTCGCTCTCTGAATTTAATGCTTGGTTAAGACCGTTTTCCTATCTGCCTATCTGGGATTTAAAGCTAAACAAATATTACGATGATAATAAGTATGATTTAATTCTTTGTCAGTAGATGTAATTGTTGTTATTCGTATGGTTGTAGAAGACATCAATTAAAGGAGAACAGTCTGATGGGCATTTTTTTATTCGCTTCGGCATGATCTTTTACCGTCGTTCCTACGGTGATAAAACATGTTGATCCCACTGATCAATACGCTTTTCTTCGATAACGCGTGCACCAGTTACATCTGGAAATAACACTCTAAGGCTATGGGGATTTTAAAAAGGAAAATATTTTATTTACACTACTGTGTAAAATGCAGAGGCGAAGTTTATACATAACATGAAAACTGTGTAGAACAAGTTATTATACAATATATCGTTTTATACCCTTTTGCTTAATCCCTTTTAGATATAAGTAAACTAGTAAAAGCGCGCGCGCGCATGAGTGTGGGAGAGCATAAGTGTGCGCGTGTGTGTGTGCAGTACTCGATAAATCATTTTATGATTCAGAACATTTTAATATTGGTACAAATGTATGCTTTATTGTTCTACCTGGTTTTGTGCAACATCGTGAATTACTTGAAAAGACACTGTAAATTCATAATGACCGTGCCTGACCTTTATAATACTGGTCGTGTGTAGTTTGACCTGGGTTAAGTGATGGTTGACCTTATTTGGTCTTTATGGACTG
>NW_028234417.1:17062729-17067729 GCF_977035675.1 Penaeus japonicus
GCTTTGGTATTGGTTCACTGGATTTGCAAACAAGCCATTATCTTCCAAACAACACTCCAGAGGCGAGGCTATAACACAGGGGAACGTGTGTGCTATTAGATATTGGCCACTTATGAGATTCCGCATGCCTTTCATGTTGCTTCATACATACACGGGCCAGCGCACGCACGCACGTATGCAGGAGGGATATTGCTATCGGCGCGGACTGGCGTGGACATTATAGGAATACAAACATGGTAGCCAAACTTTCACACACATATACGCACATAGGTATACATAGATGTACGAAAAAACTCACATACAGCCATACACAAACGTACACAAAGAGAAACTCATTACACTCATATATATATATATATATATATATATATATATATATATATATATATATATATATATATATATATATATATATATATATACATACGCTGAGAAATACACACATAGCGCGTACACACATAAACGAAAAGACACCAATACACGTCCTCAGACAGAAATGTAGACTATGAAACCACCATACGTAAATAAACAACCAATTACTCTCACAAAGAACCCATAACACACACAAACAACAACAAAAACACTGATCACCTTCCATTAACACTACCCCCCCCACCACTACCGCCATTACACACTAAAACTTTTTAACCTCTATATACATACGACGCCTCCTTTACGCTCACAAATCCTATCCTCTCCATCCACGTAAACCCTCCCCCATCCTCCATCCTCATGAGCCTCCCCACGCTCTACATACGCAACTCTCTACCCTCCCCCCCTCCCACACACACACAACCCACCCGCTCCTCTCCATGCACACAACGACCCCCTCCCCCTACCCTCCATGACAAAGCTTTTCCCACCACCTTCCATATACACCCCCCCCCTCTCCTCCCCTTCCCTTGCCCTTCATGACTATAACCTCCCCCTCCCCCCCCTTCCCCCCCTAAATTCGATGCACACCGCCTAACCCATCCGTCACAGACGCACAAACAAACCCACAGTCACCTAACACACACACATTTACCCCGAACACGTCTCCTACAGGACAATGCTTCGTTAACTGTCTCAGCGGGTTGCCAATCCTCCCCAGACCCTTTACCCCCACCCCCCTTCTCCCTACTCCCCCCTCCCTCCTTCGCCACCGCCTTGGAACTCGCATTCTCAGTAGGAATTCTGGAAGGATTAGGTCGACACGCCTGACGGAAGCTAGCTGGACCAGGGATCCTTCAGGACAGAGTGAATTGGGGGATCCGACACGACAAGAATGATGGTGTTCAAAGGGGGGAGGGGGGAAGAGGGGGGAGTTACGGAGGAAGGGAAGGAGGAAGAATGGAAAGGGTAGGTCGGTGTAGGCGGGAGAGAGGAAGGGCGGTGAGAGAGGAGGTAGGAAGGAAAGGAGAGATATAGGGAGGGAAGGAGGGAAAAAGGGGTGGAAATGGATGGTCGATGTGGGAGGAGGAAGGGAGGTCGGAAGGAGAGGGAGACAGGGATATAAAATGGAAAATAAAAGGGAGAAAAGAAGAAGAGAGGAAGGAAGAGGAGGTGGAGAAAAACGAAAGGGAAAGAGGAAGATCATCGAACGGAAGGGGAGGAAGGGAAGGAATAAGAGAGGGACAGCGGGAAAGGTGCGAGAGGGAGCGGAAAGAAGGAAGGAAAAGGGAAAAAGACGATGAAAAGAGGAAAGGGAGGGAGAGAGGAAAAAGAGGAAACGTGGGGAAAAGAAGGAAAGAGAAGTGAGAGAACCGTAGAAACAAAGGTAAAGAAGACAACAAAAAGAGGGAGGAGAAAAGAAAAGAAATGAAGAAAGGGAAGGGAAAGAAAGGAAAAAAGGGGGGAAAGTGGAAGTGAAGAAAGAGGAAGGAAAGGGTAAATAGAGTAAAGAAAGGAAGGATCGAAGAAAAATGGCTGAAGGGCTGGGGGGGGGGGCAAATAGGAAGAGGAGAAATGAGAGACGCAGAGCAAGGGAGATAAAAGAAAAGACAAAAGAAGCAGAGAAAGAATAAAAAAAGAACGAGATGGAGACCGTAAAAAAATAAAAAAGAAGAGGAAAGCGTAAGAAGGGAAAGCGGGAAGAAGAAGAGGACGAAGGAAGTTTAGAGTACAAATAGCCTGTAATCCATTTCCACTTTATATGTAGAATGGTCACATATCAGCACCAACGCAATTCACTATAGTTGGTTTTAGGCTAATTAGCTTCCTCTCTCTCTCTCTCTTTATCTATCTATTTATCTAACTATCTATCTATCCATCTCTCTCTCTATCTATCTATCTATTTATCTAACTATCTATCTATCTCACTCTCTCTCTCTTTTATCTAACTATCTATCTATCCATCTCTCTCTCTATCTATTTATCTAACTATCTATCTATCTAGCTCACTCTCTCTCTCTCACCAGACATACCCGCCTCCCCGAAGCTTGAGTCAACCACGAACTCTCTCTCCGTCAGACCGAAAACAGGTATGCAGAATAAGACCAGGCATGAAGCTTCTACACAGGTATCCCCTAAACGAAGCTCCAAGAAGAAACAAAAAAACAAACAAACAAAAAAAAGAACAAGCAAGAGCAACTCGATCCCAACCACCACTGGGAGGAAACAGCTCAGCAGCAGGTGGAAGGAGCTTCCGCCCCCCCCCCCCCTCGCCTCCAGCAGGGCACTGAGTCATAATTAATAATTATGCTGAGAAAACTTTAGTGGTTATCCACTGAAACAGCGTTATTGCAGATAGCTGATAAAGTTTATGATAATATAGACAAAAATCAGGTAAATTTACTCATATGTGATCTTTCAAAAGCTTTTGACAGTGTAAATCACAAATTTCTCCTTAACAAACTAAGATCCCATAGAATTGATTCTTTCTGGTTCAGTAGCTATCTGAATAATAGAACTCAATCTGTTAAAATTAATGAGAGCATATCATCGAATCAACCAATATCTTTTGGTGTTCCACAAGGATCTATTTTAGGCCCAATCCTATTTATAATTTTCATAAATGACTTATCAACCATTGCTCATAACTGCCTTCTAGTGCAGTACGCCGATGATTCACAGTTTCTCTGCATTAATAAGAAATACTCAAAACACTCTTACGCAAGCTAAAATATATTTTGAAAGTAATGGTCTTAAATTAAATCCCCATAAAACTCAATGCATATTCATAGGTAGTCGACAAAACATTGCCAAAATCTCCATCGACACAACCATAGAATTTGAAGGCTACCCTATCAAACCAAACATTTCAGTGAAAAAAATAGGAGTACACTTGGATAGATACATGACATTTGAAACACACGTTGATAACATACACAGGAAAGTAATGGGTACATTAATATTTCTAAATCACATAAATAATCAAATCACTACGGATACTAGAATCATGGTCGTGCAACACTAGCTCTTATCATAATAAACTACTGTTCAAATGTTTAAGGTTCAACCAACAAAACCCAAATGCAAAGAGTACAAAAAATACAAAACTTTGCTGCAAGAGTTGCACTGGGTAATGTCAGTAAATTCGATCATATTACCCCACATATACAAAAATTAAAATGGTTAAAAGTTCATCCTAAGTGCAGTTATGATACCTGTCTCTTTACCTTCAAATTGATACATGGATTCTATCCACCATTCTATCCACCATCCCCTGCAAACTGTAGGGAATACAGCTGGCATCCAAACACGCCAGGTAAATTCCATATATGTAAAAAGATCAAATACAGAAACAGGGGCAAGACAGGTACAAATTCGTGGACCGAAAATGAGTAACTTGTTGCCAGATAACATTAAAAACATTAACAGCTTTTGTAATTTTAAAACAAAATTGAAAGAACACCTTTTTACTCATCAAGTGTAAATATGTATGTAATTTATGGAATAAAGTGTTTGAATTTGAATTTGAACTCTCTCTCTCTCTCTCTCTCTCTCTCTCTCTCTCTCTCTCTCTCTCTCTCTCTCTCTCTCTCTCTCTCTCTCTCTCTCTCTCTCTCTCTCTCTCTCTCTCTCTCTCTCCCTCTCTCTCTCTATCTCACACTCTCTCTCTCCCTATTTATTTATCTAACTATCTATCTATCCATCTCTCTCTCTCTCTCACTCTCTCTATCTCCCTCTCTCTCTCTCTCACTCTCTCTCTCTCTCTATCTATCTCACTCACTCTCTTTCTCTCTCTCTCTCTCTCTATCTATCTGTCTATCCATCTATCTATCTATCTGTCTATCCATCTATCTACCTCTCTCTCTCTCTCTCTCTCTCCCTCTCCCTCTCCCTCTTTCTCTCTATCTAACTACCTATCTCTCTATCTCTATTTTTCTCTCTCTCTCGCTCTCTCTCTCTCTCTCTCTCTCTTTCTCTCTCTCTCTGTGTTTGACTTTTGTCGGGTATTTTGCAAGTCATTAGTGTGATGTTACCATGGCTACATTTTCCATGTATTTAATCAATTACTCTTTTCAATCATATGATTTCTGTTTCATGAAAAGGTTGATACTCTGTAACCTTATAAGTGTTCGTGTTTGTTTGTTTGTGAGTGTGTGTGTGTGTGTTTGTGTTTATATGTGTGTGCATGTGTTTGTGCGTATTTGTGTATGTGTTGTGAGTGTTTGTATGTGTGTTTGTGTGTGTCTGTTTGTATGTTTGTCTGCATGTGTGTGTGTGTCTTTCTGTGTGTTTGTGTTTTTGTGTTTGCGCGCGTGTGTGTGTGTGTGTTTGTGTGTATGTGTAACGATCAGCCCTGTTTTCAAGAGGCAGATCATACTCTTCCCCGCGAAGTTTTATTGTCCGTTTTATTTTTTTCCTCGTTACATCACATAGCAAATGTTCTCCTTTATTTGAATTATGGTCATAGGGGAGGGTTTAACTTACTTTTTATAATTATGATTATTATTATTATCATTGTAATATTATCAGCATTATTGTTTTTATTGTTATCATTATCATTACCAACATTATCATCACTGCTATCATTATAAGTATATTGTTATCATCATTTTATTGTTATCATCATT
>NW_028234417.1:17112729-17115229 GCF_977035675.1 Penaeus japonicus
GAGAGAGAGAGAGAGAGAGAGAGAGAGAGAGAGAGAGAGAGAGAGAGAGAGAGAGAGCATTAAGATCTAAAATATAAAATACACAAGTAAACAGAGATTTCTTCGGAATCTCCCGAAAAAAAAAAAAAAAGTGAAAGAAGTCTCCTTGCTTACATCTTCCGCCATGTAGTTTCAGTCCATCGTTTGGTTATTGTACGAGCTGACGCGGAAATAATATCTGGGATGTACTGTATGTACCCTGAGCTTATACGGAGGGAAGGCGGGTAGGAAGAGGGAGAGGGAAGGCAAGGGAGGGAGAAGGGAGAGGGAGAGGGAAGGCAGGGAGGGAGAGGGAGAGGGAGAGGGAGAGGGCAGGCAGGGAGGGAGAGGGAGAGGGAAGGCAGGGAGGGAGAGGGAGAGGGAGAGGGAGAGGGAGAGGGAGAAGGAAGGGAGAGGGAGAGAAGGGAGAGGGAGAGAAGGGAGAGGGAGAGGGGGGGAGAGGGGGGGAGGGGGAGAGAGGGGGAGGGAGAGGGAGAGAGGAGGGGAGAGAGAGAGAGAGAGAGAGAGAGAGAGAGAGAGAGAGAGAGAGAGAGAGAGAGAGAGAGAGAGAGAGAGAGGAGAGAGAGGGAGAGATGAGAAGGAGAGAGAGAAGAGAGAGGGAAAGGAAGGAGGAAGAGAGAAGGCGGGGACTGAGACATTATAGAGAGAGAGAGAAGGTAGGAAGGGGGGGGGGAGGAGGAGGAGGATGATAGACAATATAGAAAGAGTGAGAGAGAGGACAGATATAGGATAGAACAGGGGAGGGTGGAGAAGGAGAGAGAAGAAACGGGAAAGGGAAAGCTTCAAGAAAAGAGGAATGTTTCTGAAAAGAAGATACGGGGCGGGGGGTGGGGGTGGGGTATAAGAAGGGGAGAAGGGATGGGCAAGTGTGCTGGAGAAAAGAGAAAGACAGAAAAAATAATACATAGATGGAGAGAATAGGAAAAGAATGTTGTAAGGGGAAGGGGTGAGGAAGGAAACTGGGAATATACAAAGAAAAGAGAGAGAGAGAGAGAGAAACATAGGAATTGATATGAAGAGATGGAAAAGGAAAACAAAGCTAGACATATATAGAAAATAATAATAGAACAAAGTGAGAGAGAGAGAGAGAGAGAGAGAGAGAGAGAGAGAGAGAGAGAGAGAGAGAGAGAGAGAGAGAGAGAGAGAGAGAGAGAGAGAGAGAGAGAGAGAGAGAGGAACATAGGAATTGATATGAAGAGATGGAAAAGGAAAACAAAGCTAGACATATATAGAAAATAATAATAGAAGAAAGTGAGAGAGAGAGAGAGAGAGAGAGAGAGAGAGAGAGAGAGAGAGAGAGAGAGAGAGAGAGAGAGAGAGAGAGAGAGAGAGAGAGAGAGAGAGAGAGAGAGAGAGAGAAGAGAGAGAGGAAAGAGAGAGAGAGAGAGAGAAGAGAGAGAAAGAGAGAGAGAGAGAGAGAGAGAGAGAGAGAGAGAGAGAGAGAGAGAGAGAGAGAGAGAGAGAGAGAGAGAGAGAGAGAGAGAGAGAGAGAGAGAAAGAAAGACAGAAAATCTTTATCATCACTATCAAAAAAGAAGAGAGAGATAAAAAAACACCTCTCCCTGACACACACACGCGGATATACACAAACGCTCGGGATACTGAACTGAATATTCATCTAAATTTCAGATGAATCCAATCTGAGGAAACACAATGAGAATGGAACACCCAGTCCGTGAAGATGAATATGTAAAATATGATCAGTCAAGTTATCAAGTCGAGCGTTGCTTCTGTCTTTGATGTAATTCTACATAATATCTTTCTCTGCACAAAATGTCCATGTGAAATTACATTAACATTATTCTGATTGTTCTAACCATTATCATTATTAGCATGCATATTACACTATCATCGTTATCATTATCAACATCAGAAAAAAAAAAACAAAAAACAAACAGAGGGAGAGTAAAGGTAAGGGAGGAGGGAAGTGGTGTTTCAGAACCTCAATGTCTCATCAATGTTTATAATATAATTAATTAAGGGGATGAAACGGTTCAGATAACTCATTTGAATTCCTTATTATACATTTCATGTGAATTCAACTAAGGACCAACTAAGGTCATTGTAAACTTCACAGCAGTTGAGATTCTATGTAATCAAACTTCATGGTATGTGAAAGATATAATAAACTTATTTACCGACAGCGTGAAGAATACAATCCCCTTACAGCAAGAGAAAGAGCCCGACATAAGACAAACAGATCTTGATCATAACAAACAAAGAAGATTCAAAATAGCCTGTGACGTCAGGCAATCAAAGGTTACGATGACGCATGGGAAAAGGAAGATAAATACACATGGGATAAAATCTTGCATATATCATCTTGTGGATTGCAAATTGCCTCACGATTCTAATGTGTTCTCGATTTGGTTTTCTTTGGAAGGATGAAAGTGGTTAGTGGGGGAAGAGAGGGGGGGGGGAGGCAAGGGGGGGAAGCAATTGGAATACTATACATCATTTA
>NW_028234417.1:17130229-17135229 GCF_977035675.1 Penaeus japonicus
CTTCTCTCTTCTCTTTTTCTTTTTTTCTCTCGTGTCCTGATTGCACTCCCCCCCCCCCCCACACACACACAAACACACAATGCTAATAACTATAATAATAAGATGAGTCGTCGATTTCCATCTTCTCATGTTACCAGTACCACGTTTTATCCATCATGCTAGAGAACACAAAATAATTATTCGTAAATACTCCTCCGATCTCTACTCGCGTACTCTAGCATATCACTCACCAGGAGATGGACTACCAACTGCGATGTGGAATACAAACCTATATTCTTTTTTTATTTTTTTTTTATTTGTATAGGAAACCTGTTATATTTATTCATTTTGGAGTTATTAAATCTTAAAAGTACTTAATTATATATATATATATATATATATATATATATATATATATATATATATATATATATATATATACATATATATATTTCTTTTTTCTTTTTTGTTGTTGTAAAGCATTTAAGTGTATGACAATTAATTTCAAAAGCTTCTTTTTTGGGATTCAGGTAAAAATAGACTGGAGATGATTCAAATAGGAGTTAAAGACTTATTCCAGGGAAAATATTCATATCAATTTATGTTTTGCTGATTAATACTGTCAAAGGAAACCTTTATCGTTAGGTCATGTTATATGTGAATACAGACATTTCACCATATTGCATTGCATATACACATCAAATCGTTGCCATTATTGAAATCGAAAAAGTGGCGATAAAAGAATACTAATTATCATACTGATTAAAAAAGCTGCAATTGAAATCCACAATAAATATCCTGGTACCCACGCTATTTTGCATTGTTTTACTCCTGCTTGAGTCTATGAACGCCTAGATTAAAGTCACAAATTCAAATTAGTGTATGGTCGGTCAAGTATCAGCATTTTCAACAAATAACAGCTAAAAAAAAAAAAAAAAAAAATAATAATAATAACTTAATCCTTGTGCCACGAACTCGAAGTGCCCGCCTGTAATTCTGTCCGGATCAAAAGATGACGGGAAATCAGTGTACGTGTTATTATTGTGGAGGAGGTGATGATGATGACAACGAAGATGACGATCATGATGGTAATAGTTATAATGGTGATGTTTAAAATGTAAAGGTAATATTGTGATTTTTGCTTAGCATTAAGTCTCATTTTGTTATACTTTTATTGAAATCAACTCAAAAAGATAGGCAGTTCTACATAGCACTTCCTCTCTGTACATGATAAAATTCAATAAAATTCGCTGGGAAATTACGAGTGAAGTATTCAAAGGTATGCTTCCACAGTTGTATTTATTATGTGGCTTTTATTAAAATGCATCAAGACTTATTTCTATTTTTTTAGAATTAATCTGTTCATTGTGCCTTTGACACATATGCACGATATTCAAAGAGAACCGAAAGGTTATGAAATATAAATATTATAGTGTAGTTCTCATTTTTGTTCAAAATTATATGATAGGAATGATATATCTACTCGATAGCTCTATATAACAATCTTTGTTACTGGCTGAATATTTATTAATCTATCTATTCATCTTATTTTAAGCGATGAGAACCCAAAAAAAACAACCCTTTTATTACCTTTTTTACGGTTCAGAACTTTAAACAATAAAATATACTGAAATGAATCAGAAACTCAAAGTCATATGTGTGTGGTGGTGCTCTAAAGTCACCATGTTTGTTATATGGATTATTAATACCAAGACAAACACATGCCATAAGGGTGATATTATCAATCTGAGGCTTGCTTACTCGCCTTTCACAGCTGATCGGGATTCTGATTCTTATCTCTCTTTTGTTTTATTTGCCAATGGTACGTGATTCTTTCTTCACAATTCATATTGTGGCATATGACAAATAAAAAATCTTATAAGAGATGCAAAGATAGAGAAAGAAAGAAAGAGAGAGAGAGAAAGGGATAAATAGATAGATAGAGTATCAGCCTGAAAGCCAACTTGTACAGGGAGTTTGGACATATACTTGGTAATCCTCATTTGCAATCAGAGATCCAGAACCGTCTTTTCGAAGGCAGGAATGGATGGCTGGAAATTGCGAGAATGAAAAATGATACATCGCTGTCAGGGTGAGAGGAGGAATGAATGATGAATGAAAAGAGAGAGAAGAGTAGGGGAGGAGAGTAAAGGAAGGAGTCGGAGTCCAAATAGAGAGCTAAAGATTGAGTAATGAAGAGATACGAAACATGTGAAAAACAACGACAGCAACAAGAGAGCGTGAGGAAAGAGAATAAGTAAAATTCAGAAAAAATACAATAGAACGACTTGGCCATTGGTAGTGATAATCATGATACTATTGTTACTATCATTACTACTACTACCACAGCTACATATTCTGATAACAATGATGACAAAAATAGTAATGATAATGCCACTAAAAAGAATTATAATAAAATTATCAATTTACAATTATTATCGTTTTCATGATTATAACAATGAATGAGTGAAACGATAAGAAAGGCAATATACCCTTGACATTAAATGAAAAGTAAATACTCGTAAATACTCACAGATTTTCTGTTTGATAGTAATTTGGAAAAAAAAATGTACTGCAAGTTGAAATAAACAATACAGAGAGACTTTAATAGCAATTTATCAGCTTACTCTTGCAAGAAAAAAAAAAGTCAGTTGATCTGAATCACAGTTATAAGGAAAAATGTAAGTATCACTTCATTAAATTTACATACGTTAGAAGAAAATAGATGATTACACGGAAGAAACAAAGAGGACATGAAAAAATATATATATTTTTAAGATTTCACGCGACTGATTACCGTCACAAACATCTGTAATATATAGAAAAGGCGATAAAATGCCATACCGTTGATTCTGATTGAAAGGCCAATCAGTAAAAAACAAAAATAAAAACTTAAATATACGATTCCTATTTAAAGGATCATACAAAACATCACAAACATCTCACACATAAAAGGCAACAGGATACAAGACAGTTGAATCTAAGTGAAAAAGAAAGTGAAAAAGAAAGAAGTTTAAACATACCTTTCGATTTTTCTAGAAACAAAACATCACAAACGCTCCTAATATCTAACATAAAGCATCCAAGACACGGGAGCTAACGACAGGTTTCCAGGCTGTTGCTTTTTAATGTAAAGTCTGGCAGAAGGCGATAACGTTTTGTTCTTCGTCTGGTGTTCTTTGCTACGGCGTGTTCTTGGAGAAATTACATGGTCTGTTAAGCTTAAGAGAAATTTTACATCATGGTTGTCTTCATATTGGAAAGTTCTTGGAATACTGGAATAAAATGTTTTTGTTTTGCGGTGTCAAGTTTGTTTTTGGAAAATCTTTGGGGGAGTTGTTGATTATATCTTGAAAGCTGTATATTTTAAGAATTATGTTCTTAGAGTATTCCAAAGGGACGTGGTGATTTGAAGGGATTTTTTTTCTCGAGATTTTATGATATGCTTGAGAATTGTAATTTGTCTTTTATATTTTGAAAACGGTATTTAAAAAAAAAATACATAATGATTCTTGGGTTTCTGGAATATAGGGGAGGAACTGAGTATTTAAAATAAAATATTTTCAAAAAATTACAAACTCCTTGGAAACTGTATCTTGTATATCGTATCCCATAGATTATATTTTGAAAATCGTATTTTGCATATTATAATTATAATTATATAGTGTATATTATATTCTGAAGACTATTTTCAAGATTATCTTTACAGTTTTTAAGTGAGTTTATCAACTAATGGTTTATTTTCAACTTGTGTCAAGGATTAGTATAGCTAAAAAAAAATCCCGTAAAGATAATGTAGATATGAATAATTTAACAAAATGATGGCGATGATGATAATACACTAAATTTGTATACACAAGAAAACACTAATAATAGCAATATGTAACATAATAGGTGCAATAGTGATGATAATTATGTTATAACTGATATCGCAATATAAATGATAATAGATAATAGTATTAGTAACAGTAGTTGTTGAATTAAAACTATTGATAAGATAATATTGATGATGATAAAGAAAATGCTAATGCTAATAATAATAACAACAGTCATCATCATCATCATCATCATTATCGTAACCATCATCATCATCGTAACCATCATCATCATCATCATCATCATCATCATCATCATAACCATCATCATCACCATTATCATTATAATACCATTGATAATAAGAGTAAAACTAACAATGATGGTAATGTTAATGATAACAATGATAATGATTTTGATTATGATGGTAATAATAATAATAAGGATATTGATATTGATGAAGATAATTTTAATGATAACAGCAATAATCATAGTATTTATGATAAAGATGATAACAATAATAATGATAATAGTAATGATAACAGTGATCATGATAAAAAAATAATAATGATAATAATAATAATAATAATGATAAAAATAATAATAATAATAATAATAATAATAATAATAATGATAAAAATAATAATAATAATAATAATAATAATAATAATAATAATAATAATAATAATAATAATAATGATAATAATAATAATTATAGTAGTAGTTTTAATCTTAAATGTAATTATAATCGTAGTTATAATCAAAATGATGATAATAATGATGATAAGGATCTACTGCTATTTATGATAATGATGATAATAATGATAATAATAATGTATAATGTATGTCATATGCCTGATGTGGATAGGATCCAAAATTGGGAAATAACAGTAAGAAGAAAAAGAAGAAGAAGAAGAAGAAGAAGAAAAAAAAAGCGTAGGCCAAGAAGGTAAACAGGAAGTAATAACAATAATATATTGGCGAGAGAAGCTAGGAAGTTAGAGTCAACAAGATGTATGGAAGTTCCTTTCGGCGGCTTCGAGAGTGGTTGGAAGACAGATGAATTCAGGAAGGGAAAGCCATCAAAGTGGGCTTGCTGATGAGCGAAATGGCGGCGGGGGGGAAGGGGGGAAGGGGGGAAAGGGGGTAAAGGGGGGAGGGGTGGGGGGGAGCTGTCCATCTGCTAGGGAGGCTGCCTGTCTGCTTAT
>NW_028234417.1:17207729-17210229 GCF_977035675.1 Penaeus japonicus
TTAGTTGGAAGAGACCCGTGCTTTAAGCTCGTCAGTTGGAAGGGACCCATGCTTTAAGCTCGTCAGTTGGAAGGGACCCATGCTTTAAGCTCGTTAGTTGGAAGGGACCCGTACTTTAAGCTCGTCAGTTGGAAGAGATCCGTGCTTTAAGCTCGTCAGTTGGAAGAGACCCGTGCTTTAAGCTCGTCAGTTAGAAGGGACTCATGCTTTGAGCTCGTCAGTTGGAAGAGACCCGTGCTTTAAGCTCGTCAGTTGGAGGAGACCTGTGCTTTAAGCTCGTCAGTTAGAAGGGACCTATGCTTTAAGCTCGTCAGTTGAAAGGGACCCGTGCTTTAAGCTCGTCAGTTGGAGGAGACCCGTGCTTTAAGCTCGTCAGTTGGAAGGGATCCGTGCTTTAAGCTCGTCAGTTAGAAGAGACCCGTGTTTTATGCTCGTCAGTTAGAGGAGGCCTGTGCTTTAACCTCGTCAGTTAGAGGAGGCCTGTGCTTTAAAGTTTTAGTTAGAGGGGACCCATGCTTTAAGCTCTGCAGGTCGAGGGTGCTCTTCGGTTACCGAGGGCCCATGCTTTTAGCTCGTAGAGAAGAGGAGACCCATTCTTACAGGGATACATCAATCTTCCATGCCTCACCAATTTCCTTTCGTCAGTCAGGGCAATCGAAATCTGTCACTTTCACTCGTCGCCCGTGTGTATTGAAGTGCCATTTCCGTCTGCCGACTTATAAAAGTGTCAATGCGTGCCACGTTACGCGAGGCTATATGTCAGGTCCTGTTGTTAGGGCGTTAGAGAACTACCTTCACACAAACACACACATACACACACATACACACGCACACACACACACACACATGCACACACACACACACAAACAAACACGTGCACACACACACACACACACATACACACACACACACACACACAAACACACACATATACAAGCACACGCAACAAAAACAAAAAGAAAAAGATTATATTAGGGGAAAAAATCACTTATCTTTTTGACTCCAGGCTTTAATAACAGTCCCCTCGGAACACACATGGTTGCTCGTTCCAGAAATATTTATCAAGGTTTCGCGTCATATATCATCGTTCAGGGATTTAATCAGAGTGCTCAAAGTCCAAGGCGACAGGAGTAAAAGAGAGCGGTAAGAGAGAGAGAGAGAGAGAGAGAGAGAGAGAGAGAGAGAGAGAGAGAGAGAGAGAGAGAGAGAGAGAGAGAGAGAGAGAGAGAGAGAGAGAGAAAGTACAGAGAGACAGAACAGAATAAAGAGAAAGAGAAAGAGAAACGACAGAAACAGAGAGGACAGACAGATAGATAGAGAGAGAGAGAGAGAGAGAGAGAGAGAGAGAGAGAGAGAGAGAGAGAGAGAGAGAGAGAGAGAGAGAGAGAGAAAGCGACAGAGAGACAGAACAACAGACATAAAGAGAAAGAGAAAGAGAACGACAGATAGAGAGAGAGAACGACAGATAAAGAAAGAGAACAACAGATAGATAGACAGACAGATAGATAGATAGATAGAGAGAGAGAGAGAGAGAGAGAGAGAGAGAGAGAGAGAGAGAGAGAGAGAGAGAGAGAGAGAGAGAGAGAGAGAGAGAGAGAGAGAGAGAGAGAGAGAGAGAGGAGTGCGGGGAAGAGAGGGAGAGAGAGTGGCTTGTGATGAAGATGAGAGAGGTGAGCGAGAATCGAGAGAGAGAGAGAGGAGTGAGGGAGGAGAGTTGATGAGAGAGAGAGAGAGAGAGACCGACCGAACGACCGAACGAAGCTAAAGCTTCTACCAAGTAGGTAATTACCCTCTTTTGCCCTGCATTATTACCCGAGTCCGGAAGCCTTCAATACCGCTAGCAAAGGAATTGAAAAGCACCCGGAAATACCATATCGCTGACCGGCACTTCCTGCCTGCCTGATTGCGTGGGGAATGGGGGTGATGTAGGCCTACACACCCATGAGGGGTTTGTACACTAATGAGAAATGATGATGAAAATATAGTAATTAAAAGGACAATAGTAATGATAAAAAAATAATAGTAATAGTGATAATAAATAACAAATAAGCTGCTTAGTCAATTAAGATATCTGTGACCAAATAACATCAGGAAATGATAAAATCCAAATGTTCATAAACATCATGTTTTTCCTGCATTAACTTCGAGAAACTTTATTGGATCCTTATTCTTTTTTTAAACTCATTTGTATTTTTTCTTCCAAATAAGCTATATTCAGTATACAAATTAATATTAATAATATTTCGAAATGTGCATATTTCATGCCCTGTTTCATCGTTCATGCCGACAAAGAAGCATATATCTAAATACACGTACGTACGCACGAAGACAAAAAACACACACACACACACATGCACATACGCACACATGCACACACAAACACACACAAAGAAAGAATAAAACATTTATGCATGGAAACATGAACATACGCCATGAACATCCATGACGAAACATATAAACACACATGGACACACGCGCGAGAGTCTCCAAAATTTCTTTA
>NW_028234417.1:17234969-17237469 GCF_977035675.1 Penaeus japonicus
TATATATATAATATTGATATTATAGAGATTTGTATGATAAATATAAATTTTTATATATATATTTATTTTTTTTTTGAGATATACAGACATACATAAATATAATAATATATATATATATATAATTTATATATAAGATATTTGTATACATATATATATATAATAATATATATAATATATATATATATATAATAATATATACACATGTATATTATTGCATATATAAATAGATATAATAGATATATATTTATGATATATATTAGTATATATAATTTTATGAATATAATATATTTTAAATAAATAATATATATATATATATAATATATACAATAACATACATATATATTATGTATGTTGTATGTTCACTCACATACTCATACACACACACTCATATCACATAAATATATATATATATATATATATTTATATAATAGATATTATAATATATATATATTGATATTACACATATATATATCTACCCCATATAATAAAAATTACATAGATATATTTATATATAGATATATATATATATATATATATATATTTGTATGTATGTATATGTATGTATTTATGTTATATATATATAGTTATATATATATAATATAATATTTATGTATAGGGATATATAATAAAGTTATATGTATGTTATATGGTATAAGATCTATATATAATATATGATATTTGTATGTATATGATAGGATTATAATGTATATATATTTATATATATATATATAAAAATATAGTTTTTAAGATATATATATCGTTTGTTAAGATCAATCACCTTGCCGTGGTGCAGAGGCTTGCGTGTGATCAATGAGGAAGGAGGCTGTACCAAGTACGTTCAATGAAGTTGGAGAGGCTTCTTCTGAGACGCCAGACGAAGAATTGATCACCCGCCAATTTTCATTGGGCCAGCGCTCGGTGGGTTAGGCCGTTCCTGTTGAGTCAGCGGAATATCAAGGCTCAACCAGCATCACAATAAGAAATTTGAGGGGTAGGTGTGATGTGCCGCAAGAATGCCACTACCCCAAAGCAACTAGAAGAACTAGCACAGAATAGCGCTGGGTTGGCAAAGATGGAAAGAATTGGGGAAGGCTTATGTTCAACTACGGACCCTTACAAGCTGAGAAGAAGATATATATATATAGTATATATAGTATATACTATATAATATATATATATATATTATATATATACTGTATATATATAATATATATATATAATTTATATATATATATACTGCATATATAATTATAAATATATATAATATATACATATTTATGTATGTATGTTTATTGTATATATAAATAACATCTATAGCTATATATCAATAAATAGAATATATATATATATATATATATATATATATATGATATAATATATATATTTGTATGAATATGTATGTATATGTAATATATACATACATATATATATATACATACTATCATATATATATATCTAATATATCATATATATAGTAATATATAATGTAATGTATATATATATATTTATTGTGTGTGTATATATATTATATAATATATATATATATATATATATGTATATATATATATATAAAGTAGTATATATAAACATATATATATATATATATATATATATATATAATATATATTTTATAAATATAATGAGATGTGTGATGAAAATAATAGAAGATTCAAAATTAAATCCAGGATATCCACCTAAAGGAAAGGTAAGTTATGCACAGACTTGTGTGTCCTGAGACCTAAGGATGGTAGTCTTTCCCCATGGGCGAAAGATGATATTTAAAGAGATGATCGGAATACATTGCAGATCTTTTTGCAACAACCACAAAGCAATGGGACCTGGCAGCAGTCGTGCTGAAGGAGACACCAGTAAATCAAAAACAATTTGCAATGGTTGAATCAAGGTGTGTTTTCTCGCCAGACTTATTTTTACAGTAAAAATATTATCAATGGGTACAATATAAACAATCTGTATTATGTAAATGATAATGTATTCATTGCAGAATCAGAGGAGAAACTGCAATAATTTCCGAACATTGTTGTAGATGATAGCAAAGGTAAAGGCCTGTCTATAAACATCAGAAAGACAGAATGCATGATAATCAGTAAAGAGATAGATGTTCCGAAATATGAAATTACGATTGAGAACCAGAAGCAGGTAGAAAAATCCGATGACCCTGGGAGCATAATCACCTCCTCATTCTATGTATGCAAATGCTGGACAATATTCCCAAAATGGAAAATCGGTATAATGCCTTAGAGATGTGGTTTCTAAGAAGAATGCTACTGTTATTTCGGGCAGATCATGTATCAAATGAAGGAGTATTACATCGAGCAGAATACAGCCTAAGTTCCTGGGGCACATCATGAGCAAGAACAGTTTGGGAAATTTAATGTTATGGACGCAAAAGCAGAGGGCGTCAGGGACAGACACTCACAAGTGGATTGGCTTTGTCCGTTGGTCAGTACGACATACTCTGAGCTACCAGTGATCATAGTGT
>NW_028234417.1:17254969-17257469 GCF_977035675.1 Penaeus japonicus
GAGAGAGAGAGAGAGAGAGAGAGAGAGGATGATGAGTAGGAGGAGAGAAGAGACCGAGAGTGAGTAGTAGATGAGACGAGAGAGTAGAGGTTTTGATGAGGAGAGAGAGGTGAAGAGAGAGAGAGAGAGAGGAGGAGGATGAGGAGAGAGAGAGAGAGAGGAGAGAGAGAGAGTAGAAATACGAGAGAGAGAGAGTTAGAGAGAGAGAGAGAGAGAGAGAGAGATTGAGAGAGAGAGAGAGAGAGAGAGAGAGAGAGAGAGAGAGAGAGAGAGAGAGAGAGAGAGAGAGAGAGAAATAGAGCGAGAGAGAAAGAGAGAGAGAGAGATAAAGAGAAAGAGAAGAAGAGAGAAAGATAGAGAGAGAGATAAAGAGAAAGAGAGAGATAGAGATAGATAGAGAGAGAGAGAGAGAAAGAGAAAGAGAGTGAGAGAAAGAGTGAGAGAAAGAGAGAGAAAGATAGAGATAAAGAGAGATAGAGATAGATAGCTAGATAGATAGATAGAGAGAGAGAGAGATAAAGAGAAAGAGAGAGAGAGTGAGAGAGAAAGAGAGAAATAAAAAGAGAGAGAAAGAAAGATAGAGAGAGAGAGAGATAGAAAAAGGGGGAAAGAGAGTTAGTTTTTTCGGTGCAAAACCCAGGAAGTTTTTGGAATAATATGAAAAATGGTTGTGTTTCGGGGAAGTGACGGGGATAGATTTCCGTAAAGAGGCGGTCAAGATATTCGTAGAGTGAGTGCAAGAAAAAGAGGTACAAGAAAGAGGAACGAGAGAGAGATGAAGATGAATGGGACGAGGAGGATATCAACATGGCAATTGTAGAATAGGTAGCGGTTCCACACTATATATGGGTATATATTTATATATATATATATATATATATATATATATATAAATATATATATATAATTATACATCTCTATAATATTGTACCCACACACACACACAAAACCACACAACACACAACACCACACACACCAATATATATATATATAATATATATATGTACATATATGTATATATATATATTATGAAAACCTACATATATGTACACACACACACACACCACAACACACACACAACACACACAAACACACACCACAACATATTACAATCATATATATATTCTATATTATATATATTTATATATATTATTATAATATAACTATATATATAAATATATGTACAAACACACACAACACACACACAAACATATCTATATAATATTATATATATATCATATATATATATATTATATCATATCATATATATATATATAATTATATATACTATATTATATATAATAGATATTTCATATCATATCATATATATACATATATATTATATATTATATTACTATATAATATCTATATATATATATATATATTATATATCAATATATAATCTTTAAATATTTTGAACATAATATATATATATATTATTTATATATATATATATATATATATATATATATATATATATATATATATTTACATACACACACACACAAACACACACACACACACACTTATATATATCATATATATATATATAATATATAATATATATATATATATATCTATATATATATATATAACTCTATATATATATATATATTTACTATAAAATATATATATCTATATATATACATATTCAATATATATATATATATATATATATATATATATATATATATATATATATATCCACCATAGAAGTTCACGGGGGAATCGGATATTTATGATAACCAAGAGGACCAGGACAGCAGGAAACCACATCATGCGGATGTTCATTCATTGAGCTTTAGGACATCAACAGCTTAGAATATCTGGTTCTTTGCCTGGCATTTTGTATGCGCTCACGAAAGTTCATAAGCCTGATGTACTAATTAGACCTATTTTGTCTGCTATCAAAATCTAGTAAAACTCTTAGTTCCAAATATTAGACCAATCACAACCAATGAATATACTGTCTAAAACTCCTTTGATTTTGCTAAATACATTTCCACAATTAGTCTTGATTATGCTGTTGCAATGGCTAGCGTTGATGTACAGTCGTTATTCACAAATATACCATTGAAAAAAACAATTGACATTGGTACAGGCAATTTATTTGTGAATACTGACTATATGTATAAGTTTACGAAAGACCAATTTAAGAATTGTTCAAATTATGTCTTTATGTTTGCCAAACAACTGTACTCGCAAATAGAGGGGAATGGGAAGTCCCGTTTGGTCCAACTCTCGCCAACGCTTTTTTTATGCTATCAAGAGAGTAAAAGGTTAGTAGATTGCCCATCACACTTTAAACCAATATTGTACAAAATATATGTTGATGACTTTTTCCTACTATTTAGTGATGCTTCACACTTGCCCATGTTTTAGGATTATGTTAACTCTAAACATGACAACATACACTTCACATTTGAAGTTGAAGTCAACAAATCTCTGTCCTTTTTGGATATTAGATTGATCATGATCCTTCCACGTTTAAAACCTGTGT
>NW_028234417.1:17303289-17305789 GCF_977035675.1 Penaeus japonicus
CCACCCGAAAGCGGTTCTCATAAAAGCTGATGGTGACACTGTTGGACACTGGCTGGTCCGGGGAGGGTTTGATGGGGGCGGGGGGGTGGGGGAGGTTTATCTACAGATGTTCTTGATAAATTGAAATATTGTTTTGTTGTTTAGTGTCATGCTGCTTTTATTTTTTTTTATTATTTTTTTTTGGGGGGGGGTTGTTGTTTGTCTATTCCTATTTTTATTTTTTTTTAGTTTTTATCTCTCTCTTTAACTCATTTTAATTCACCTTTCTGTTGTCCTCTTTTTGTTTTGTGTTTTGTTGATGTTGTTTACACTCTTTTCTTTTTTTTTAAACTTCCTCTTACTTTACGATATTTTCTTTTCATTTATCATGTCTTTCCATCTCCTCCTATTTCCTCCCGCTCTCCCTTCCCTTCCCATTTATCCCCAAGTATAATCCCTTTTTCCCTAATTGATTTACCTTCGTCCCCTATTATATTCCCTTCTTATCCGTTATTCCCTTGCTTCCTTATCCCCCCCCCCCTTCCCCCGGACTTTCCCCTATTCATTCTGTTGATTCCTCTTCGCCCTTATCATTCCAACCCCTTTCTTCTCATCTTTCTATTCCCAATCCTGTCCTCACACACAATATCCCCCTTCTTTTCCATCATTTCCCCTTCTCTCTCTCTCTATTTCTCTCTCTTGATTTATATATATATTTATACATGATATATGTATATATCTATATATATATTATATATTATTTATATAATATATATTATATATATATATATATTTATACTATATATATATATATATATATAATATATACATGTATATATGTATACATATACATATTTATATATACATATATACATAATATACCACATATATATGTAAATTTATATGTACTTTATGTATATATATATGTATATATATATATATAATATATATATTATATAATATTATATATATATATATATATTTATATTATATATACACACATATTCACACATATAACATATTATATTATATTTTATAAATATATATATATTATATATATATATATATATAAATATATATATATATATTATATATATAGATATTATATATTTATATGTGTGTGTGTAATATGTATTATATATACTATCTATATATATATATAGAATATATATATAAATATATATATTTTATATATATATATATATATATATATGTATATATAATATATATAAGTATACATATTATGTTTATATATAAAACACCATATAAACATATATGTTTATTTTATATGTATAATTTTTATATATATATATATATTTATATATATCAATATATATATAAAATATATATAATATATATATATAATTTCCCCGTTTTCCCTATATCTCCGCCTTTCTCCCCCTATTATGCCCTTCTTTCCTCTCCCCCCTTTGTTTATCTTCCCTCCCCTCCCCCTCTTTGTATCTCAACCTGCTGTCGGATCTGATAGCAACTCGGACGGCGGGAGAGAAAGCGTAAGCGAAAGAAAGAAATGAGATTTTCTCGAACTTGCACCATAACGTCGGGAACAGATGAGACTTCAGGCTGGCGGAGGCGGGGAAGGGAGTGAGGGAAGGGAAGGAGAGAGAGAGAGAGAGAGAAAGAGAGAGAGACTGAGAGAATGAATGTCTTCACTTTATGTTGTTATTAGTGTTTTTCTTCTTCTTCTTAGAGATGGGGGTTGGGGGAATGTTTGGTGTCTTTTTGTATATATGCCTTTTTTTTTCTTTTTTTTTTTTGTCTGTGTGTCGTCTGTTAATCTTTATTTTCCTCTTCTTCTTATTTTATCATATTCTCGCTTTATGTCTTTCTTTGATCATCATTTTCTACTTCTTCGTCGCCGTTTTTTTCTTCTTTTACTTAGTCTTCATCTTCTTGTTCGTCTTCTTGTGCCGTTCGTATACATAACGATTTTCCGCTATTAGTTTTGTTTATATCATTGCCTAATTTTTTTTTCTTTTCCTTTCTATTTTTTTGAGGGGGTACTAAGGGAAAATGATGATTGGGAGGCTATAAAATCCGTCGAATAATCTATTTTGAAGGAAAATATTCCCATTTGTATGTATTCCTTATTGTGCAATATTGCGTTATCTGAAAAGAAATATTGAAAACGTCTTTGATATCTTCTTCTGTTTTGTTGTTATTGTTGTTTGGTTGCAAGTTAGAAAGATGATTACCAGACAAAACTTTTTCGTTATTTTTATTTATCATTATTATTTTTTATTTTTTTTTTTTTTTTGTATATGAGTTTATTATTGTGTATGTGTGTGTGTTGTTTGTGAGTGTGTGTAATGTGTGTGTTGTTTGTGAATGTGTGTATGTGTGTGTGTGTGTGTGTGTGTGTGTGTGTGTGTGTGTGTGTGTGTGTGTTTGCGTGTGTGTGTGTGTATGTGTGTTTCTTATATATAAGTTGATACGTGGACGAGACGAGGACAAAAAAGTGAGAATAGAGAACGAGTGAGAGTGAATATCCTGCCATTGT
>NW_028234417.1:17345789-17355789 GCF_977035675.1 Penaeus japonicus
AAAAAAAGGCGGATAGATATTGCGCTAGAAATTCTGGAGAGAACCCGGGAGCTTCTTCGTGCTGCGCGTAAGAGGAGCGGACGAGGGAGTGAGAACTCGACTTAAAGAATAAAGGGAAGTAGGAAAGAGGGGAAGGGGGGGAGGGGAGGAGGCAGAGTTAAGGGGGCAAAAAATCAGGGGGTAGAGTTGCTGGAATGGAGAGAGGGGGGGGGGGGTCGAAAAGAGAGAATGTATAGGGGTGGGGGATGAACAAGAGAGAGAGAAGGGAGGATTTGATTAAATAAGCAAATGGACGGGTACACACATACACAAATATGTATATGTATATATATATATATATATATATATATATATATATATATATATATATTATAATATATATATATACATATATATATATATATATATATATGAATATATATATATGCATATATATATATATATATAAATATGTATATATATATATGTATACGATAGAACTATATAGCATATATATATACATATATAATATATATAAATATATAAGTAGATATAGTATATATTATATATATATATATATATGCATTATATATATACATATATAACTATATATATATATATATGTATATATTGTATAATATATGTGTGTGGGTGTATATGGAGTGGTTGTGTTGTGAGTGTGTGTGTGGTGTGCGTGGTGAGTGTGTGTGCGTGTGTATATAACATATTTCAATATATAAATATAATATATATATATATATATATTATAAATATATATATATATTATAAATATATATATATACTTGTATATATTTTATATATATTGTATAAATATATATATATATACTAGTAATATAATATAGAGAATAGAATTATATATATATAAAATAATAGAATATATATTCCTCCTGCCTATTGATGATATTTCAACATTTTTTCCGCACTTGATTTTCACTTTCCACACACCCATCCCCTCCCCCCCACCTTTTTCCTTTTTCTCCCCCCATTCCACTGTGCGTGAATGGAACCGCTGTTAGAAACTATATGCCCCCCCCCCCCAACAACAACCCCACCCACCCCATTTGGTGGTAGAATATCTGATTTCGTAAACACAGCCAGGTTTTGGTATCCGCCTATGTAAACAAAGGTGTGTGCCATGGCCCTAAACAAGAGTGGGCTCAGATTATATTTTTTCGGAAATATTGTATCTGTCTATTACTATACATGCGTGTAGGTGATTTTTACATACATTCAGACACACACACACACACACACACACACACACACACACACACACACACACACACACACACACACACACACACACACACACACACATCGCACACACACACACACACACACACACACACACACACATCACACACTCACATACATACATAATATATATATATATATATATATAACATGCTATATATATATATATATATATATATATAACACACACACACACCTACACAACGAACACACACACACCCACACACACACATAGATATATATATAATATATATATATATATTTATATCGTATTTAGATTATATATATATTTATATATATATACATAATATTATATATATATATAATATATATAGATATATATATATATAATGTATAATATATATATATATATATATAATCCAAATATATATATATGTATATATATATATTATATATATATAATATAATATATATATTATATATAAATACACCACAAAAACACACACGACACACACACATATATATATATATATAAATATATAACTATATATAGAATATATATATATATATATATAATGTTGTGTGTGTGTGTGTGTGTGTTTGTGGTGTGATTTGTGTGTTGTGTGTGTGTGTGTGTGTGTGTGTGTGTTTTTGTGTGTGTGTGTGTGTGTTGTTGTGTGTGGTGGGGTGTGTGTGTGTGGTGTGGTTGGTGTGTTGTGTGTTTGTGTGTGTGTGTGTTTGATTGTGTGTGTATACCTACATATAGGGGTATATACATATACATATAGATATATATATATATAATATATATATATATATATCATATAGTATATAAATATATATATACATATATATATGTATATAATATATATATATATATTAATAAATATATATATATAAATATATGTTATGTTTGTATGTATGTAATATACGACCTCCATATAGGTATAGTAGGTATATAGGTATATATATGTATTATATATATATATTATATATAATATATATATATATATATTGATATATATATATATATAATATATAATATAAATATTTATTTATTTATTTATTTACAATAACACACACACACACACATACACACACAACCACACATACACATAACACACACACACACACACACACACACACACACACACACATACACACATAATATATATATATATAATATAAACAATATATATATATATAATATATATATATAGTATGTATGTGTATATAATATATATATATGTATATTACCATATATATATAAATATAATATATAAATATATAATATAATAAATATATATATACATATAACAGGCATATATATCGGAAGCGACAGAAAAACCTCATGGAAAACATAACGACTAACGGCCCATCCGCAATCACACGCTAATGATAGGACGTCCATTGCACCGGACACACGAACAGTAGCGTATGTACAGAACATGCATATGCATAAAGGGGGAATCGTCACAATACCGAGCCGACCTTAGGACACAGAAGGGAAAGAGATAGAGAGAGAGAGAGAGAGAGAGAGAGAGAGAGAGAGAGAGAGAGAGAGAGAGAGAGAGAGAGAGAGAGAGAGAGAGAGAGAGAGAGAGAGAGAGAGAGAGAGAGAGAGAGAGAGAGAGAGAGAGAGAGAGAGGGAGGGAGGGAGAGAGAGAGAGAGAGGGGGGGAGGGGGATTGGGGGAAAGACTGTGCTCACTGCCTTCATACACTCTGGTGAAAGCTCGGGTTAGGGTTGGCTGAGGGACGCACTAAGCGGGAGCATTCATGGGGGATGTTGACACGCCTTCCCCTTGCGTCAGGGAAGAGAAGGAACGGTGTCTATGTATCTCTGTATTTAGCAGCTTATGTTTCCTATCTCCTTATATTTTTCCATCTGGTTATTCCATATCTGGTTTCCAATCATTTTTCCTTATTTTTTTTTTTGCACTTTCCATAATTTTTTTTACGCTTATTTTCCCATAATTTCCTGCTCTTTCGGTTTCTACTCATCTCTTACTCTCAGCGCCTACTTTTACATACTCTCTCTCTCTCAATCTCTCTCTCTCTCCGGGGTCTCGATGGCTGCTCTCTTCTCTCTCTCTCATCTCTCTCTCTTACCTCACATCTCTCTCCTCTCTCTCTCCACACTCTCTCCCCCTCTCCTCTCTCCCTCAACTCCTCCCTTTCTCCACCTCCACTCTCCTCTCCAACAACTCTCACACTCTCTGCCTCCATTCTCTCTCATCTCTGGTCCTCTCTCTCTCCTCACCTCATCTCTCACTCATCCCCTCCACTCCTACTCTCTCAGATGTCCCTTGCGGGGGGGTGTATAGAGCTCTCACTCCCCTCTTCTCTCCTCTTCCACCTCAATCTCTTCTCACTGCCTCCTCTCTCCACTCCTTCTACTCTCCCCTCCCCTCATCACTCCCCTCCCTCCTCCACTCTCCTCTCTCCTCATCTCTCTCCACCTCCTCCCTCCCTCCTTTACTCTCTCTACTCCTCTCCACACTCCCTCTCCCCTCATTCCTCTCAACTCCACCTCACCTCCTCCTCTCTCACCTCACCTTCTCTCTCGTCACTCCTCCTTCATCTCTCTCTTCCCCTCCCCCTCCTCTCTCTCCTCTCCCCTTCTCTCCCTCCCCTCCCCTCTCCTCACTCTCCCTCGTCCTCTGTAGGTAGGCTTCCCTCCTCCCTCTCCCACTCCCTCGTCCTCCTCTCCTCACCTCATCACCATCCCTCTCTCCTCCACCATTCCTCCCTCTCTCTCTCCTTCCCTCCCTCTCTCTTTCCACCATCTCCTCACTCTCCTCTCTCTTCTCTCTCTTCCTACTCTCTCCTCTCTCCTCTCTCTCACTCCTCTCTCTCCTCTGCTCCTCCCCCTCCACCTCCTCTCTCCCCTCTCCTCCCTCTCGCTCTCTCTCCTCATCCTCTCCTCCCAGTCACATCCCTCCCTCCTCTCCTCCCCCTCTCTCCTCCTCACTCACTCTTCTCTCTCATTTCTCTCTCCACCCCTCTCTCCACCCCCCCCCTCCCCCACTCTCTCTCTCTCCCTCTCATCCCACTCAACCCCCTCTCTCCTCTCTCTCACTCTCCCTCCTCTCCCTCCCTCTCCCCTCGTCCTTCTCTCTCTCCACCTTCCCACTCCCTCTCCCCTCTCTCTCCTCTCTCTCAGTACTCCTCCTCCTCCCTCTCATTGCTCTCAATTCTCGTCTCCTCTCTCTCGCATCTCTCCGCGAGGCTCATCCTCTCTCTCCTCTGCTCTCATCTCCTCAACTCGGGTCTCTCACTCCTCCCTCCTCTCGTCCTCTCCCTCCCTCTCTCTCTCCCTCTCTCCTCTCCTCTCATCCCTTCTCACCTCCTCTCTCTCTTCTCCTCACCGTTCCCCCCGTCTCTCTCCTCTCGTACTCCTCCATCTCTCTCTCGTCGGGCCCTCTCTCTCCTCTCTCTTCTCTCCGACTCCCTCCTTCCATCCTTTCCTCCTCATCAGTCCTCTCCTCTCTCTCTCTCCTCTCACCTCCCTCCATCTCTACACTCTGCTCCATTCACTCCTCGCTCCTTCTCTGTCTCGCTCTCTCGCTCGTCTCCTCGTCGTCTCGCTCCTCCTCTCTCTCTCCGTTTCTCCCGGGTCCCCTCCCTCTCACAACATCTCTCCTCTCTCATCTCATCTCCCCTCCCTCTCTCTCCTCCCATCTTCTCTCTCCTTCTCACTCCGATCCTCCTCCTCTCCACCTCCTACTCCGCTCTCTTCTCTCGTCTCCTCTCTCCGTCTCTCTCAACTTCCTCATCTCCTCGATCTCTCCACTTCTGTGTGGTGGGATACATGTCTTCTCTATGGGGGTCGGGTAGGGGGGTCTCTCGCGCTCTCGTGCCGAGCCCTCCTCAGCCTCAACCTCCCCCCCATCGTCTCCTCTCCCCTCTGGAGAAATCCTCTCCTCCCTCCTTCCTACCCACTCTCTCCTCTACTCCTCTCTCATCCCTCCTCATCTTCCGTGCCCTCGCAATTCCCACTCGGGCTCATCATAGAAGAAGCCTCATCAGCGCAACTGCGATCTCATCTCTTCTCTCCTCCCCCTCCATCTCTCCTCTCTCTCACCGCATCCTGCAGGACCCACCACCTCATCCTCTCTCTCTCCATCTCCCTCTCGAATTCACCATCCATCCGCAGCGCTGGGGGCGTGCCAAGCCCACGAATGTACTGGGGCTCTGTATGTAAGAGCTCGTGGTATTGAGGGCCCAGGTCCGGAGAGGGGTGGGGAAAGACGTGGGAGGTTGATAGATGTGGTCCGGGGGGGGGTGTGGGGATCTGGGTGTATGTGGGGTGGGGGGTCGTACGGGTAAATTATTAGTTTTTATATTCCTCGAGAATGGTAGCTCTCACAGAGGGATTAGAAAAGGGTAGAATGGAGTGGCGGACCTCCGCTCGACCTCTCTTCTTACTCTCTCCCCTCTTTCCTTCTCTTTTTGTCTCTCCTTCTCTTTTTTTCTTCTCTTTCTCATTCTCGACTTTTTCCGAGCTTCCTACTTCCGACTCTGGTGGTCGAAGAATCCGAAGAACTCTTCTCTCTCTTCCTCTCTTCCGCTCTCTCCTACTCTCATTTTCCTCCTATATTCATGTTATCTACCAGAGCCTCTCTCCCACTCGCTCCACGCTCCTAGTCTACTTTCCCTTTCAAGAATCATAAAAATATTCGTTATCCTTTCTTCCCTTGTATAGCGCTGCCTTTCAAATAGTCTTTAGGGGGTCTCCACCTTTTCTCCCTTTCTAATCATCTCAGTAAATATCAACAGCGTGCTTATCGTTCAGGTCGTTCAAAAGAGGGAGAATCCTCTTCAAGATGCGAGACCTGACACTTCCCCCCCTCCCTTTTTTTTAGGGGGGGGGGGATTTTCGCTTTTTTTTTTTTTTTTTTTTTTTTTTTTTTTTTTTTTTTTTTTTTTTTTTTTTTTTTTTTTTTTTTTTTTTTTTTGTAACGTGGAAGACATGGGTCGCCTTCCCCTGCTTTGTTGGCGAAAGGGAACAAGCCATAAGAGGGCGAGGAGGTCTTGTTATATTGACAGTGCAGATCCTATGGGTGATGGAAGGGAGCGAGCGAGGGCGTTCCAGAGGAGAGGATATGTATATATTCTTTTCTGTTTTTTTTTTTTTTTTTTTTTTTCTTTGAGAGGTGGAGGAGAGGGAAGTGGTAGCTAAGACCCGTAAGGAAGACGAGGATTGAGGATGCTAGAGGGTTTGCTTTCCTCTTCATTTCTTCTTCCTTTTTTCTTGAATTTTGTCTTATTTTGTATTCTTCTTACTCTCCATCCTATTCGCCTATCTTTCTTTTCTTTTTTTCGCTTTTCCTTTTTTCTGATATTTTTTATTCTTTTTTTTTTTCTCCTATTTCTTTTTTCTATATCATTCTTACTCCTTTCTTCTTCTTACCTTGTCCAAAACACCTTGACTGACTGCAGTTCGGATACAGAAAGAATCCCATCAACATCAGAAGTATAAGACAAAATGAAATAAAATAAGACAAGATGAGTAGTTTTACTTAAAGAATAAGAAAAGAAAAAGAAGCAAAAAAAAAAAAGAATAAATGCACGCTGAAGATGTAAATACTTACTATAAAACATTCTAAGTGCAATATTGAGTCACTGTAAAATGTTCGAGTATTGTGAGCAAGACTCGGAGTTTGAAAAGCCTCCAGTATTACTCACAAACTGCAAGAGTGGCGAGGCTTTTAGGGGCAGTAACGTTTTGTCAAAGGAGCACTCAATGCGCTACGAAATTTCATTGGAAAATCTAGTATTTAGGATTATCTTGTGCTGTGCTGAAGTGAGATTCTTTTGCATGTTAAAGACATGAATTTTGAATACAGTGGTTTTGTAAATGGACATTGGGATGCTGTCGTTGCTTTTGTTACTCTCGCAGAAAGTCTTAACTTTCTCTCTCTCTCTCTCTCTCTCTCTCTCTCTCTCTCTCTCTCTCTCTCTCACACGTCCTCACTCACTCTCTCAGTCTTCCTCTCTTCTCTCTCTCTCTGCTCTCTCACTCTCTCTCTTTTCTCTCATTGCTCCTTCTTTCTCATCCTCTCTCTTCTGCCTCTCTCTCTCTCTCTCTCTCCTGACTCTCTCTCCGGCTCCTCCTCTCTTCTCTCTCTGCTTCTGTGTCTCTCTCTTCTGCCTCTCTCCTCTGGGTCTCTTCTCTGTACGTCTATCAATCAGTCTATCTATCTATCTGTTTATCTATCTCTCTTTCCCTACCTCTCTCTCTCTTTCTCCAGCACTTTCGCTTCCTCCTCCTCCTCCTCCTCCTTCTCCTCTTGTTTCCTCTTCTCCTACTCCTCCTACTCCTCGTTCTCCTCCTCGTCCTTTTGCTCTTCTTCTTCCTCCTCCTCCACCTCATCTTCCTCTTCCTCCTCCTCCACCTCATCTTCCTCTTCCTCCTCCACTCTTTCTCTTCTTCTCCTCTTATAAAACCCTTCCTGTCCTCGTCCTCCTCCTAACCTCCCCTCCTCCTACCTCTTTCCTCCCCTCCCCCCCACCTTAACCCCCCAATCCCATTACTATAAAGGACCAAAGCAAGGAACATCATCTTTTAGTTTATGTTTGTCTTTCTGAAACTTTTGTCTATATAAGCGTCTACATTTTCCTCCTTGTTATCATATTTTCTCTTTCATCTGTTGCTTTTTTTTTTATCATTCATTATTTTTTCTTTTTGTTTTTGTTATTTATTTCACTTCTTCTTTTTCATATTGATGTTTTTGGTTATCATCTTACTTTCAGTGTTCGTTGTATCAAACTGTCTACGTTGTTTCTCTTTGCTTACTTCAAAAATATATCTTTCTCTCCCACCATCTTCCTCTTTACCCCTCAATTTCCTTTACGATATCCCCCTCACCATCCCCTCACCCCCCCCTCTTTCTCTACGACTATCTCTTTGTCCTTTCTCTCTATCTCCTCATCTCCCCTCGTCCCCTTTCCTCCATCTCCTAGGTCTCTCCTTCATCACCTCCCATTGACTCGGGTCTCATCACCGCTCTTCTCTCCCCTTTACCGTTGGTGTCTGCTTAACCTTTTGCTCCAACCCAGCTCTCTTCACTTCATCCCGATCCCCTCTCTTTCTTGACTCTTTCTCTTGCTCCGCGATTTTTCTCTCTTTCTTGGTACTTTGACTCTCTCTCCGATTCTCCTCTCTTTTCTAACTCTTCTCTGTCTCCTCGATTCTTATATCTTTCTTGGTTCTTTGGCTCTCTCCTTGATTCCCATCTCTTTCTTGGCTCTCTCTCCATGTTCTCGATTCTCTCTATGCCCTTAATTTGTCCCTTTTCTCGATTCCTCTCTCTTCTCTAACGCTCTGTCTCTCTCCATGATACACTCTTTTTGCTAGCTCCCCTCTCTCTCTCTTTTCGATTCCCCTCTTTTTTTCTGATTCTTTCCTCATCTTCGCAATCACTCGCTCTTCCTTGGCTATTTCTTCCTCTCCTCGACCCCCCCCTCTCTCTCTCTCTCTCTCTCTCTCTCTCTCTCTCTGTCTTGCTCTTCTTGATTCCTCTCTCTTTCCTAGCTATTTCTTCCTCTACTCGATTCCCCTCTCATGCCCATCCCTTTGTCCCCTCTCCACGATTCCCCTCTCTTTCCCGGCTATTTTACCCTCTTCTCGATCCCCCTTTCTCTCTCTAGTTCTCTTCTCGCTCCTCTTCTCTCCCCTTGTCTTCTCGTCTAACCTTCCCTATCTCTCCCTCTTTTTCCCCTTGTCCTCTCTTTCGTTCACTTTCCTCTCTCCTTCAGTCTCTCCCTTCCCTTTCTAGCCCTTGACCCTTTTTGGATATTCTCTTTCTTTTTCCCTCTTCCCCTCCTTCCTTTCCTCTCTCCTTCCTGCCTTTCTAATGTTCCACCTTCTCCTCCCCTTTCTCTTTCCTCATATTCTCTGGTCTTTTCTTCCTCTCTTTCAGTGTACCCCTCCTCCCCCGCGCCCTCTTTCTCCCATCCACTCCCACCCTTCGAAACCTTACGCCTCCTCCTTTTCCCCTTCTTCTCCCTTCTTACCCCATGAGAATATCCTTCTCCCTCCCTTGCTCCCCCTTCTTGCCTTTTGCCACTCTCTCCAACAAATTCATATCATTCTCTCCCCTCTTCTTCCCTTCCTCACCCTCTCTCCAGTTTCCCTCTCCCTTGTGCCCTGTGCCTCGCCTGTTCCCTTTCAGAGAGCCTCATCTCTCTCTCTCTCTCTCTCCTCTCCCTTCCCCTTCGTTCATCCTCTGCCCTAAATCTCACCCCTTCCTTTTCACAGAGTTTCACCCATCTCTCCCCTCTTCTCACCACTCTCGCCCGACCTCTGACCCCCCCCCCCCTTTTTTTTCCCCTTTCACAACCTCACCTCTGTCTCTTCTCTCACTCCCCTCTCCCTCCTGCCCCCCTTTACCCGCCTTCTCCTCTCTCACCCATCTCTCCCCTCTTCTCACCACTCTCGCCCGCCCTATGACCCCCCTCCTTCTTTCCCTTTCACAGAACCTCACCTCTGTCTCCTCTCTCCCTCCCCTCTCCCTCCTGCCCCCCTTTACCCGCTTTCTCCTCTCTCTCTCCTCTATCCCTCCCGCCTCGCCCGCCTTCTCTTCTCTCTCCCTTTCCCCCCCTCCCCCTTTCTTCCCCCCTCTCCCCCCTCTTTCGGCCGCCCTCTCCCCCCTCTTTCGGCCGCCCTCTCCCCCCTCTTTCGGCCGCCCTCTCCCCCTCTTTCGGCCGCTCTCTCCCCCCTCTTTCGGCCGCCCTCTCCCCCCTCTTTCGGCCGCCCTCTCCCCCCTCTTTCGGCCGCCC
>NW_028234417.1:17361750-17364250 GCF_977035675.1 Penaeus japonicus
TCCGGAAAGTGGCAAGGGCTTGACAGGTTTCGTTTTCGAAAATATTATTTTAATTGAACATGTAGAACGAGTACGTGTAATGGAACCATTGGCTTAATGACCTTGGCATGTGCCGCTGGTTGATAGCCGATAAATCCAACAAAGAAAGAAAGAAAAAAGTACGTGTAAATACGAATGTGCGTTATAAAAAATGTAGGAACAATGTGATATTTCAAATAGATGAATTAATTATTTTGTGCAGATCTGTCTAAGACTTAAATGTTTTACTATGACGAATAAGTGGTCAAATACCATTGCCTACACCACTAAATCATCTTTTTTGCATACCATCACTTGACGTTTCCTTGTGTAGAGATTTATATAAAACCCTGTTCGAAAGCCTTGTCGCCACGATTTCTGTCGTAAATTAGGTGTTGTGCCAGTGGAAAAGATGGCTATAGTAATAATATTAATAACAACAATAACGATGATTATGAAACAGAAAGAAAATGAAAGGGATTTGAATTCACTTCGAAGTAATTTGAAGATAATCTGATAATAAAGGTATATTCGTATCCTTTTTATACTGTATTCTATTTTGCTCATCATACAAAGTAGGTCACGTACTCTATTTTTTTGCATTCGATTCTGACGGGATATAAATTAAAACTTATTTCTCATGTTTTTTTGTTTTTGTTTTTTTGTTTTTTTGCAAACTTTTTTCAAGAACCCTGTGTGTGTGTGTGCGTGTGTGTGTGCGTGCGTTTGTGTGTGAGTGTGTGTGTGTGTATGTGTGTGTGTGCGTGTGTGTGTGTGTGTGTGTGTGTGTGTGAACACTACCAGCTTGAACTAATCGTAAGAAGTTGTGATTAAAATTATGCAAGGGCTTCCTTGTTGCAAAGTCAAAGGGAACCAACTCGTTAGAATACTCTGGTCGTACCCATACTTGTTCCCTTTGTACAAGCCGCTTCTTATGAGTTAATATGACTCGGGATACGTACTGCGTTTACTTTTACAGGGTATTTGTGTATGTGTATGCTCACATGTTGTACCTGTATGGATGCTTGCATGTATATGCATGTCTTTGCGAGAGAGAGAGAGAGAGAGAGAGAAGATGAGGAGAAGAGACTAGGGGGAAGGGGGGGTTTTTAGAGTCATATAGAGAGAGGGAGAAAGATTTTTATATAATATAGATCGAAATAAAATAAATGAATAGATAAATAAATATTACATAAATTATATATATTCATATATATAAATATATATATATATATTATATATAATATATATATATATATAAGCTAATATATGTATATACATACATTATATATATATAAATTATATATATATATAATATATATAAATATATACATATATATATTATTCATATATATATAATATTATGTATAATACATACATACATATAATATATATATATATATATATATATATATATATATATATATAAGTGTGTGTGTGTACATACAGAAAGAGAGGGAGAGAGGAAGTAGAATGTGTCCAATGTATATACATATATGATGATTACATAAAACAAAGAACAAACTTGAAAACGCTCATAAAACCTTGCATAATCTGACGTTATCAAAGAGAGTACGTTCCACCCAAATTATATTATCTTCCTTGTTGATATCAAATTACGATGCGCTTCACCAAGAAAGTGAAGACATAAATTTACAAAAAGCTAATGAATAAGTGAATCGGAAGCTAATAGCAAAGGATATGTTGAAGAAAAATAAAGCAAGATGATGACATTATGCTCTGCGTCTAATCAGCTATCAGTAGGTAAATCAAGTAATTGAATGCCAGAGAACAAATTACATTTATGTTCAATTAACTCTGCGAACAACATTTTCTACGTAATTGTTACACCGTCTATCTTCATGTTATATAATCACATCAGATTGGTTGTACAAATTATGGTTATTATTTTGATGATGGAATTCTTAGAATGTTCAACAAGATTAAGTGATAATGAATTTTGGAGATCAACATTGCCACGACTATAACCATAACCCTCATCATAATTAAACCTTTATCATTATTACTGTTATTATTATAATAGTGCAGAATATTGTTTTTGAGTTGTGTTATCATAGATTATTATAACCTATGACTTCTGGTGGCGTGTGCAGGGTGGGTGTGGGGGATGGGTGTTTATATATGCGGGGTGGGGTGTTGTGGGAGAGGGTAAAGGGGTAAGGATTTAGGGAACTGTGTCTGGGACCCCACCGAGGGGGGGGGGGGAGGGTGGGTGAGGGGTGGGGGTGGGTGTTGGGGGTGGGTGGGGTTGGCGGGGGGGTTGACTCTACTTACTCGCATCACTCATATCTCTATAGCTGTGTGTGTGTGTGTGAGTGTGGTTTGTGAGAGTGAGAGTTGAGTGTAGGTGAGGTGAGTGTGAGTGATGTGAGTTTAGTGAGTGTAGATAGTTGCTCTGAGAGTGGGAGT
This sequence comes from Penaeus japonicus, assembly GCF_977035675.1. Lineage (NCBI taxonomy): Eukaryota > Metazoa > Arthropoda > Malacostraca > Decapoda > Penaeidae > Penaeus > Penaeus japonicus. The sequence goes on from NW_028234417.1 coordinate 17,364,199, forward strand.
TTGATGAGAGTGTTAGAGAGTGATGATGTTTGTGAGATATTGTGAGAGTGTG
>NW_028234417.1:17371750-17374250 GCF_977035675.1 Penaeus japonicus
ATCAAGATATATATTTCCCAGAGGGCGTTCCCAAGATATCAGATGAATACATCTATAAAACAACAGATATCGAGTGGTAGAAAGAGGAAAACACCGGCCTCATTCCCCTCTCTCTCTCTCTCTCTCTCTCTCTCTCTCTCTCTCTCTCTCTCTCTCTCTCTCTCTCTCTCTCTCTCTCTCTATATATATATATATATATCTATATATATATATATATATATATATATATATATATATATATATATAATATAGATTATATTTATATATATATATATATATAATATATATATACTTAATCATTTATATATATATATATAATATATATATATATAGAATCTATATATATATATATGTATAGCGCTGACTGTATGTATGTAATGGATTTATATATTTAGTTAATATATAAGAAAACAATAATATATATATATCTTACTGCTGTTTCTGTCTTCTGTCGTCTGTCGCCTCTCTCTCTCTCTCTCTCCTGTCGTCGGTCCTCTCCGTCTCTCCTCTCTCTCTCTCTCTCTCGGTCTCCTCCTCCTCTCTCTCTCTCTCTCTCTCTCCTCTCTCTTTCTCTCATTCTCTCCTCATCTCTCTCTTCTTTTTTTTCGCGCATCTCCTCTCTCCTCTCTCTCTCCCTCGCGCTCATCTTCTACATCGGCAGCCGTCAAAGTGGTCTTCGGTGGTCTTGTCTCGATTCTCTCTCCCTCTCTCTCTCGCTTCTCACCTCTCTCTCTCTCTCTCTCTCTCTCCCCCTCGCTCTCCCGATCTTCTCTCCTCTCTCTCTCTCTCTCTCTCTCTCTCTCACTCGCCTCTCGCTCATCCTGCTCTCTTGCCGCTGTCCCTCTCATTCTCTCTCTCTTCTCTCTCTCTCGGGAGGCCTCTCTCTCTCTCTTTCTCTCTCTCTCTCTCTCGTCTCTCACTCTCTCTCTCTTCTCGTCTCCTCTCTCTCTCCTCTCTCTCTCTCACTCTCCTCTCTCTCTCTCTCTCTCTCTCTCTTCTCTCTCTCTCTCTCCTCACCACTCTCTCTCCGCTCATCTCTCTCTCTCTCTCTCTCTCTCTTCTCTCTCCTCACTCGCCTCTCTCTCTCACCACCTCTATTGACTCTCTCTCTCTCACCTCTCTCTCTCTCTCTCTCTCACTCTCATCTCTCTCTCTCTCTCTCTCTCTCTCTCTCTCTCTCTCTCTCTCTCTCTGCCTCTCTCTCTCGTGCATCTCCCCTCCGAGCGTCTCTCTTTCTCTCATTCCTCTCTCTTTCTTCATTTCTCTCTCATTCTCTCTCTCTTTCTCTTCCTCTCTCTCTCTCCTCTCTCTCTCTCTCTCTCTCTCTCTCTCTCTCTCTCTCTCTCCTCCTCTCTCTCTCTCTCTCACTCTCTCTCTTCTCTCTGGATACTCTCTCTAACCCCCCCCCCCTCTCTCTCTCCCTCTCTCACTCTCTCTCCTCTCGGTCACTCTCTCTCTCTCTCTCTCTCTCGCTCTCTTCTCTCTCTCTCTCTCGCTCTCTCCTCGCTGGTGCGGTCTCCTTCTTCATCTCTTTCGACTCTCTCTCTCTCTCTCTCTCTCTCTCTCTCTCTCTCAACACCACAGCATGAAGGAGAACTCTGTAAAGAGTATCCGAAGCTATTTCAAGGTCGCCGCGCCAAATGAGCAGGGCAGATCCAGGTTCCAACCCTCCTCACGCGTAGCCGGGGAGGATCTAAACCCTTGTACGTTATTCCCGAGCATCGAGAAGGGGGATCGAATTCCTGTCACGTCGTCTATCGGCTGAGAAGGGAATCAAGGCGGCCGTCAAGACTCTCTTTTGGGGCGTGAGGCGATGATCACTCCCAGAAACTCCTTGTTTTTTTGTTTTTTTTCTCTCTCTCCTTATTCTTCTTTTTATTTTTCGTTTCTTTTGCTTTCTTTTTTTCTTATTATTCTTCGGGGGTCGTGACGTCGCACTCTCCTCTGGAGTCTCACGCTCATGTTTCCCTGCAGACACTACTCGTCTTTTCTTCTTTTTTTTTCTTCTTCTTTTTTCTTCGTCTTCTCTTTCTTCTTTTTTTTTTCTTTCTTTTTCTTCTTCTACTTCTTTTTCTTTTTCATCATCGTCATCTCATTCTCTTTCTTTCCCTCTTCAAACTATCACTTCATAGTAATATATCTGAATGTGTAGTTATATAAAGAACCTTTCTACATTCTTATATTTACCCAAACATACAAGCAAACCAACAACGGAATTTCAATATCCTTTCTCTCATTTCAAGTACGTAAAAAAAAAAAAAAAAAATCGCTGTGTGCGTGCAAATAACTGCTATTTACATAATTAAGTGCATGAAAATTACGTGCCTAATATTTGAAATAACAAAAGAATGCTAAAGTGAAGTTGTTGCGGGGTGGCCAAAGTAGAGAAGGTGAGAGAATACGAAGAAAAAGTTATTTCTAATGTTAGTCGTGGACCAAAATACATTTTATTTGCACTTATACAACCCGAAGTCTCATATACTTGAAATGAGAGAAAGAA
>NW_028234417.1:17409250-17411750 GCF_977035675.1 Penaeus japonicus
TCCTCCTCCTCCTTCTATTCTTCTTCTTTCCCCCTTTTCCTCCTCTATCTCCTCTTCTCCTTGTCACTTCATTCCTCCTCTTATTCCTCTTCCTCTTCCTCTTTCACCCTTTCCCTGCTGTCTCCTCTCCTTCTCCTCGATTCTTACCTCCTTCTCTTCTTCCTATTCTTCCTACTTTTCTTCTTCCTTTCTGTTCTCCTTCCTTCCCCGCGTGCCTCCTCTTCCTCCTCCTCCTCCTCCTACTTCCCTTTTCTCGTTATTCCTCTTCCTCCTTCTTCTCTTCCGTCCTCCTCGCTTCACATCCTCCACTCACCACCTTTCCATTCTTTCCCATACCCCTTCCTCCTCCTCTCCCCCCCCCCACCCCCTCTTCCTCTCTACAACACGCTGAGGCTCTCCCCTGGCTCTCCCCTTTCCCTTCCCTCTTTGTCCTTCACATCCATTCCTCCCCCCTCCCCCCACCCACTCTTCCCTTCCTCCCCCACCCCTCGGCCCTCCCCTTCCCCCACCCACTCTTCCCTTCCTCCCCCACCCCTCGGCCCTCCCCTCCCCTCTCTACACTTCGGTATCCTCAACCAACGCTCAAAGGGATCGAGGTAAGTTTAACGCGAAGGATTCTCGGTTAAACTCTTACCTCTAGACGTCGTTTAATCACGGCTTGGCAACTCGTGTCTCGGGTTCCTGGGGGGTGGGGGGGGGTCTATTATTGAATCCCAGTCTGTTTGTTTGTTTGTTTGTTTTCTTGCATTCTTTCATTTTAATTATTTTTGTTGTTGTTGTTGTTATAATTTTCTCTTGTTTTTTTTATATTAGCTGTTTTATTTTGTTGCCACTGTCATCATTATTACAGTGATCATTATCATTACTATTATTGTTACTACTAGTGTTATCATCATTATCAACATTACTGTCATCAATGGTCATCATTACCATCATTATTATAACTATTATTATTCTTATCCTTAATAGTAGTATTTTTTAATCACTCTAATTATTGTTGTTGTCATTGATATGATTACTATGATTATTATTATTATGATTACCATTATCAATATCATCATCCTAATTATCATTATTATTATTATTATCATTTTTACCATCATTTCCTTTGTTATTATTATTATTATCATTATCATTATTATTATCATTATCACCATTATCATTATTACCATCACCATTACCAATAATATCATTATAATTTATATCATTATCGTATTCAACTTCAATATAATTATCATTAGCATTATCATTACCACTTTCTATTTCCATCACCGAGTCTTCTGTAATTACTGCTGCTCCTAAGTTATTACTCGCGTAAAATTAACAAAGAAAATTAGATAATGAAAGCCCAGAACATAGAATATATACATGGCAATCACTCGTAACTGTTATCTTTTCTTTATGTGTTTTTTCTTATGTATTTGTTTGTTTGTTCCTAAAAGTGTCCCCCGAGGGTTGACTGAGCCAAATATTGACTCGGGTATCAGATAACACTAAGGAGACTTAAATGGTTCTTGTGAATGTCTTTTGAGCGAGATTTTCTTTGTGAGCCTCGCTGTTAGAAGGATTCCATTTGAAGAGGACGATGTGAATTTTCATGTTCTTGAGGATTTCTGTTGAAAGGTTCAACTATTTTGGTATATCTTCAATCTTATTGCTGTTACTAGTGTTTCTATAAATATATGTACATGTATATATATATGTATATATATATATATATATATATATATATATATATATATATATATATATATATATATATATATAATATATATACTATATATATGTTTATATGTATATATATATATATATATATATATATATATATATATATATATATATATATATATATATGTATATATATATATATATATATATATATATATATATATATATATATATACATATATAATTTGTGTGCGTGCGTGTGTGTGTGTTTATGTGTGTGTGTGTTTGTGTACGCGTGTGGGTCTTTACCTACCTGTTCGTTTCTTTAATATTTACGAGAAAAGTTGAAGCCCTCGTGTGCATTTTTAATTTCCACTTTACTTGGCCTGGCCCGTATTGTTAGTGTGCGGCCTTTGTTCACTGCAAGTCGAGTGGAAATTAAATGTGTCGAGAGGGTCGCCGGTATTCGGAGCTCACAAGACGCTAAGAAGAAAACTTTACTGGATGGACTGTATGTTTTTCTCCCTCGCTCTCATTGTTATCTTTCTTTTTCGTATCTTTAGTATCTTTCCTTTCTTGTTGTTGATTAGTTTGAGAGGAAGCATTTTGAGGAAGTTCATTTTTCCTAACTATATATATAAGTGATTAATTGTGAATAGGAGAGGATTCAAGACAATTATCTTAATATTGATATATATCTAAGAATTTGTATGTACATGAATTACTTTATACATTTTATATTCTCTGAAATTCATGTCATCCTATTTTTTCAACTCGTTTTTTTTTTCTTCTTTTTCTTTTGCGAAAGGTTGATAAATAAGATATATTTTCT
>NW_028234417.1:17432088-17492088 GCF_977035675.1 Penaeus japonicus
TTTGGCTATTTTCAGGGTCGTGTATATTACTGTCAATTTTTTTTTTTAGTGCACCTTTTTTCTCTTAATTGCTAAATCCTTTAATATAACGAAAAGCAGCGATTCTAACTATAATCCGTTTCATTATCAGAATGGCTCAAACGTGTATTTTAAGCATTTTTGGCTATTTTCAGGGTCGTGTATATTACTCATTTTTTTTTTAGTGCCCCTTTTTTATTTCAATTGCTAAATCCTTTAATATAACGAAAAACAGAGCATTTAACTATAATCCTATTCATTATCAGAATGGCTCAAACGTGTATTTTAAGCATTTTTGGCTATTTTCAGGGTCGTGTCATTTTTTTTTTTAGTGCACCTTTTTTCTCTCAATTGCTAAATCCTTTAATATAACGAAAAACAGCACATTTAACTATAATCCGTTTCTTTATCAGAATGGCTCAAACGTGTATTTTAAGCATTTTTGGCTATTTTCAGGGTCGTGTCATTTTTTTTTAGTGCACCTTTTTTCTCTCAATTGCTAAATCCTTTAATATAACGAAAAGCAGCGCATCTAACTATAATCCGTTTCATTATCAGAATGGCTCAAACGTGTATTTTAAGCATTTTTGGCTGTTTTCAGGGTCGTGTATATACTGTCATTTTTTTTTAGTGCAACTTTTTTGTCTTAATTGCTAAATCCTTTAATATAACGAAAAACAGCGCATTTAACTATAATCCGTTTCATTATCAGAATGGCTCAAACGTGTATTTTAAGCATTTTTGGCTATTTTCAGGGTCGTGTCATTTTTTTTTTTTAGTGCACCTTTTTTTCTCTCAATTGCTAAATCCTTTAATATAATGAATTTAACTGTAATCTTTTTCGTTATCAGAATGGCTCTAACGTGTATTCTAAGCATTTTTTTTTTTTTTTTAGGATCGTCATTTTTTTTCTTGCACCTTTTTTCTCGCAATTGATTTTTCCTTTAATATAACAAAAATCAGTGCATTTAACTGTAATCCGTTTCGTTATCAGAAAGGCTCTAACGTGTATTTTAAGCATTTTTGGCTTTTTTTCAGGATCGTCATTTTTTTTTCTTGAACCTTTTTTCTTGCAATTAATTTTTTCTTTAATATAACAAAAATCAGTGCATTTAACTGTAATCCGTTTCGTTATCAGAAAGGCTCTAACGTGTATTTTAATCATTTTTGGCTTTTTTTTCAGGATCGTCATTTTTTTTCTTACACCTTTTTTCTCGCAATTGATTTTTCCTTTAATATAACAAAAATCAGTGCATTTAACTGTAATCCGTTTCGTTATCAAAATGACACTAACGTGTATTTTAAGGATTTTTGGCTTTTTTCAGGATCGTCATTTTTTTTCTTGAACCTTTTTTCTCGCAATTGATTTTTCCTTTAATATAACAAAAATCAGTGCATTTAACTGTAATCCGTTTCGTTATCAGAAAGGCTCTAACGTGTATTTTAAGCATTTTTGGCTTTTTTCAGGATCGTCATTTTTTTTCTTGCACCTTTTTTCTCGCAATTGATTTTTCCTTTAATATAACAAAAATCAGTGCATTTAACTGTAATCCGTTTCGTTATCAGAATGACTCTAACGTGTATTTTAAGCATTTTTGGCTTTTTTCAGGATCGTCATTTTTTTTTCTTGCACCTTTTTTCTCGCAATTGATATTTCCTTTAATATAACAAAAATCAGTGCATTTAACTGTAATCCGTTTCGTTATTAGAAAGGCTCTAACGTGTATTTTAAGGATTTTTGGTTTTTTTCAGGATCGTCATTTTTTTTCTTGCACCTTTTTTCTCGCAATTGATTTTTCCTTTAATATAAGAAAAATCAGTGCATTTAACTGTAATCTTTTTCGTTATCAGAATGGCTCTAACGTGTATTTTAAGCATTTTTGGTTTTTTTTCAGGATCGTCATTTTTTTTTTCTTGCACCTTTTTTCTCGCAATTGATATTTCCTTTAATATAACAAAAATCAGTGCATTTAACTGTAATCCGTTTCGTTATCAGAAAGGCTCTAACGTGTATTTTAAGGATTTTTGGCTTTTTTCAGGATCGTCATTTTTTTTTCTTGCACCTTTTTTCTCGCAATTGATTTTTCCTTTAATATAACAAAAATCAGTGCATTTAACTGAAATCCGTTTCGTTATCAGAAAGGCTCTAACGTGTATTTTAAGAATTTTTGTCCTTTTTTCGGCCCCAACATCCCAACAGGGAATTTTTGCGCCGGCAGTTAGGGCCCCAGCAACGCGGCGGGAAGCCGCTGGGCAATAGACTCCATGACCTCACAGATAAAGTCGGTATAGATCTCTCTACCATCGGTACCCTGGTTCGATCAAATATGGCGCCGTGGGGAACACCCAATTTTTCTGCTGTTGTGGACTGGCTACCATCGGCCAAAGCCACGGTGTCGGAGGTGGAGGTACGCCAGAGGTTCAGAGAGATCCTAATTAAACATCTTTCCTTTTTTCATTTATATACCGACGGGTCCAAGACAGACGAGTGTGTGGGAGCGGGTGTATGGTCGACTGAATGTCAGTTGAGATTTCGATTGCCGAATCATACATCGATCTTTCTTGCCGAACCTTTTGCAATAGATAAAGCTTTAGATTTTGCCTTAATGACGACCCACGATAGAATAGTCATTTTTTCAGACTCGTTAAGTTCAATTAAAGCCATTAAATCACTAGAAACCACCTATAATGAAATACAGGGTAATATCATTCGTAAATTGCATAGTGCCAATAAATCAATCAAACTGATATGGGTACCTGACACTCGGGTATCCATGGAAATGAACAGGCTGACAAACTAGCCGGGTCGACTGAAGATCTGGAGCCTGATATTGTCCGCACAGATCTCAGGTGTTTTGTCTCTTTTATAAAGCAAAAATCCATTCCTGTGGCAGAGTGAGTGGACCGACCTCACATTACATAACAAGAACAAAGAAGAAATTAAAATGTGGACACAGCCCACAGGAAAAATAGAAGGGAGGAGGTGGTGTTGGCCCGAATAAGGGTCAATGCCACACGACTAACACACCTCACTCCCTATATAGAGAAAAATTTTCCCCCACAATGTGGCCAATGCAATAGAAATTTGACAATAAGCCACATCATGACATCATGTACAAAATATAACCATCAAAGACAACGCATTAAAAATTACTTACAAATGAAAAATATAGAATATAATATCACAAATTTCTTATCAAATAATGAAAAAATTATCCAAAAAGTAATCACTTTTCTAAAGGAGACAAAACTTTATGACCTTATATAGATTGATCAAATAAAATGGAATCATTGGCTTAATAACCTTGGCTTGTGCCGCTGGTTGATAGCCAATAAATCCAACAAGCAATTAAGCAAGCAAGCTTCCAGCGGAGCCCACTTCCAGCCTTTGTTCAACACGCTTGTCTTGTCAGAAAGCTCTGTTCTCTCTCTACGAGTACCCTGGCTGATTTTTCCATCTCGTCCAGCAATCAGATAAGTTATTGGTCGTGTACAGTTGTGAAATTCAGGTCGAGAGTGGTGATTATTGCATCAAAATTAACGCCAGGTATAACATAGACAAAGTGCCTTTTTTTTTACTTTATTCGTGACTAAATTCTGCAGAAAACTATATATTGTGGTGTCATCTATGTGACTGCGTCAATTCGCCATATTTCATTTATATTAGTCAAGCTAATAATTCGTTTCTTTTAATTGTTTATAACTGCTTGCCCCTATACGCAGTTATTTTAGTACAATTATTAAGTTAATCTATATTCAGTCTTTAGGATATTGCCTAGTATCATTCCGGTATATCCGCCTCCACATCCATTTTAGATTAATTTTATTGGGGCGACATCAACCCCGATTTCTAAGTTGATTTGTTTCGCTATTTATCTATTTTTATTGTGTTAGTTAAGGTCCCTTTTGCTACTGTTTGTATACCATCGGATATTTCTATGTATATATATGTCACATCTTGAACGGTGTCTAAGAGTGAACGTCTGTGGAGCAAAGGCCAACAACTATAAAGTTCATTTATTTTTACATGTATGTCAATTGTTCTGTTACTTAATGATTACGGTATTTCTGCACATAATAAACGAAATTACCTGTGAAGTGTTTCTAAATCATATGTTTTAAATACCGAGTGAATGATTATTATTTTAAAGTTTGTATATTCATTTTAAATCATTTTAATTTGTTTCTCATTGTGGATACTTTGGCTGAAGGAGGATACGAAATACTTTACCTTAAAACTAAAAAAAGTATTAATCTGAATATTGTATTTGAAACGAAGAGATCAATTTCAGCTTTCCATCTGAAGAGAATTATTCAAATATTTTATCCGAATAGAAAGATTAACTTGAATTCTGTATCTGGAAAAGAAAAAAAAATATCAACAATAGTATAATAATACAACTCTATCTTGCTAATACTGGTAGGTTGAGCATACGTTAAAATAATTATCAAATTAAATCTATTGCAGCAATATATGTGAATGAGCGATGGATATACTCCTGGCCTATTGATTTATAAATTATTAAAAAGAAACTTGGTCACAGAAGAAATTTATGTACTTACCTGGAAGCTGGTTTCATTGTTTTTAAAGGTTTGGATCACTACTTACCTGAGAGTTGAAGTCGGCTCAGATGATGGACTCTAGGATTACTATTTACCTATGGTTGAAATCTCCAGCTACATATTGATTACTCTGAAGACTCGCACATATATGAATAATTAGTACACATCGAGTCGGTTTAAGCACGCAGTCTCTCAACTGTTTACTCACTCACACATTCGTTCAGTTATTCGTTCATACATTCACACATCTCATACACCCACCACGCCCCCTCGGTTCGCACGCTACCAAACCACTTTCATACACGCATATTATACACACATACATCCACGCCCACACTCCTGTTTTTCCCTTACACTCTCTTGCACACGATTCTTACACCCCCACACACACATGACGTTCCAAGACGTATAACTGGGTGGTGGCAGCAAAGGAAGAGTGACGTGCCAAGCGGGCTAATTCTATGCATATACTCATCATCACATATCTCCATATTATACTCATTTGGCATTGAGCCATTCCACTGTCATTCCGTATATCTGCACACTACATTTAGTGGTAGGCAGGATGTCTATTTGGTATTCAACAATACTACGCCTATTCGCCACAGGTATAGGGCTACTACACGTTTCGTTATCAGAATGGCTCTAACGTGTATTTTAAGCATTTTTGGCTTTTTTTCCTTGGGTCGTATATATTACTGTCATACTGTCATTTTTTAGTGCACCCTTTATTCTCTCAATTTGCTAAAATCCTTTAATATAACGAACAACAGCGCATTTAACTATAACCCTGTTTCATTATCAGAATGGCTGAAACCGTGTGTAAGTTTTAAGCAATTTTGGCTATATTCAGGTCCGTACCATATTATTATTTATTTTCTTTCTTTTATTTATGGCACTTTTGTTTTTACTCAATGCATAAATCCTTTAATATAACGAAAATCAGCGGCATTTAAACCATATTTCGTGTTTCAGTTATCGGAATGGCATCAAACGAGTATATTTTACAAGCATTTTAAGCTATTTTCAGGGGTTTCGGTAATATTATCTGGTAACCTTGCGTAACCTTGTTTTAGTGCACTTTTTTCTGGCTCAATTGCAAATCCTGTTAATATACCGAGAATGCAGCGCATTTAACTATAATCCGTGTCCGTATCATAATGGCTCAAACGTGTATTTTAAGAATTTTTGGCTAATTTGAGGTCGTATGTATTACTGTCATTTTTTACTTTCAGTGGTTTAGGTGCACCTTTTTTCTCAGTTTGCCTAAAATCGTTTAATATAACGAAAATCAAAGGCTTTAACTATAATCTGTTTCATTATCAGAATTCCTCAAATAAATCGCGTATTGTTAAGCTTTTTTGGTTTATTTACCGGGTCGTATGTGGTTACGCATTTTTCTGTCAGTTTTCGTTGTGTGCACCTTTTTTCTCTGCAATTGAATTAATCCTTTAATATTCTCGTACAATAAATCAGGGGGGCTGCATTTGAACTGTAGGATCTTCATTATCAGAATGGCTCAACGTGTATTTTAAGCTATTTTTCGGCTATTTTTAGGCTATCGGTCAGTTAAAGACTTTTTTTAGTGCACACATAATATATTCCTTTTTTCTCTTAATTGCTAAATCCTTTAAATAACGAAAATCAGCGCATCGAACTATAATATCCGTTTCAATATCAGAATGGCTCTAACGTGTATTTTTAAGCATTTTGGCTATTTCAGGTTCTCATATTGGTTTTATATCGTACTATATTTTTTTTTAGTGCACTTTTTTCTCTCATTTTAATTTTTAAATATCCTTTTCAATATATACGAAAATCAGCGTTTTTAACAATTCCTGTTTTATCAAATGGCTCAAACGTGTATTGTAAGCATTTATGGCTTTATGGGTTCGTATGGATTACGGTATGCATTACTGTAATAGTATTTTTTTTTAGTGCAAACCTTTGTTTTTCTCAATTGATTTAAATCCTTTCAACATAACAAAAATCAGCACATTTAACTACAGTTAAAGCGGATGTAAGCTGATGTCATTTCTTTATCAGAAATGGCTCTAATTCTGTATTTTAAGCATTTTTGGTCATATTTTCAAGTCGGTCGTATATATTATATTACTGTCAGTTTTTTTTCTAGTGCACCTTTTTTTCTGCGCTCTAATTGTCTAAATCCCTTTTCCTTTAATATAACGAAAATCATCGCATTATAACTGTAATCTGTTTCATTATCAGAAGGGCTCAAAACGTGTATTTTAAGGATTTTTGGCTTTTTTTTTCAGGGTCGTATATTATACTGTATATATTACTGTCATATTTTTTTCTTAGGCACCCGTTTTTTCTCTCAATTGTGTTTTCCTTTAATATAACAAAAATCAGTGCACAATTGAACTATAATCCGTTTCGTCATATCAGAAGGTGGCTCTAACGTATATTTTTATGCATTTTATGGCATTTTTTTTCAGGTCGTATATATTACTGTCATAATACTGGTCATTTTTTTATGCACCTTTTTTCTGCGCACTTCCCAAATTTTCCTTTAATATAACAAAATCAGCGCATTTAACTATAATCCGTTCATTATCAAATGGCTCAAACGTGTATTTTAAGCATTTTTGGCTATTTTCAGGGTATATTACGTATAAATTACTTTCATATTACTGTCATTTTTTTTAGTGCACCTTTTTTCTCTCAATTTCTTTTTTTTTTTATATAACAAAAATCACGCATTAACTATAATCCGTTTCATTATCAGATGGCTCAAACGTTATTTTAAGCATTTTTAGCTATCTTCAGGGTGTATATATCGTCAATTTTTAAGTCAATTTCTTGCACCTTTTTTCTCTCAATTGCTAAATCCTTTAATATAACGAAAATCAGGGCATTGAACTGTAATCCTTTTCTTTATCACAATGGCTCAAACGTGTATTTTAAGCATTTTGGCTATTTTAAGAGTCGTAAATAGTACATTACTATCATTTTTTTAGTGCACCTTTTTTCTCGCATTGCTAATTCCTTCAATATAACGAAAATCACGCATTTAACTATAATCTGTTTCATTATCAGAATGGCTCAAACGTTTATTTTAAGCCTTTATTCGGCTATTTTCAGTGTCGTATATATTACGTCATTTTTTTAGTGCGCCTTTATTCTCTCAATTTAACTAAATCCTTTAATATAACGAAAATCAGCGCATTATAACTATAATCCTTTTCATTATAAGAATGGCTGAAACGTGTATTTTTAGCCATTTTGGCCTAGCTTTCAGGTGTGAATATATTACACTGTCCATTTTTCCCTTTTTTTAGTGCACTTTTTTTCTCTCAATTGCTAAATCCTTGAATTAATTAATAACAAAATTAGCGATTTTAACTATAATCTGTTTTATTATCAGATGGCTGAATTATGTGTTTTAAGAATATTTGGCTATTTGCAGGGTCGTAAATATTAGTTTTTTTTTTTTTTAGTGCCCCTTTTTTCTCTCAATTGCTAAATCCTTTAATATAACGAAAATCAGCGCATTTAACTATAATTCGTTTCATTATCAGAATGGTTCAAACATGTATTTTAAGCATTTTTGGTTATTTTCAGGGTCGTATATAATACTTTAGTGCACCTTAGTGACCCTGTTTTATCACCTTTATCTTCTCTCAGTTGCTAAATCCTTTAATATAACGAAAATCAGCGCATTTGACTATAATCCGTTTTATTATCAGAATGGCTCAAACGTGTATTTTAAGCATTTTTGGCTATTTTCAGGGTCCTATAAATTTTTTTTTTTTTAGTGCACCTTTTTTCTCTCAATTGCTAAATCCTTTAATATAACGAAAATCACGCATTTAACTATAAATCCTTTCATTATCAGAATGGCTCAAACGTGTATTTTAAGCATTTTTAGCTATTTTCAGGTTCGTATATTACTGTCGTTTTTTTTTTTAGGCACGTTTTTTCTCTCAGTTGCTAAATCCTTTAATATAACGAAAATCAGCGCATTTAACTATAATCCGTTTCATTATCAGAATGGCTCAAACATGTATTTCAAGCATTTTTGGCTATTTTCAGGGTAATGTATATTACTGTCATTTTTTTATTGCACCTTTTTTTCTAAATTGCTAAATCCTTTGATATAACGAAAATCAGCGCATTTAACTATAATCCGTTTCATTATCAAAATGGCTCAAACGTGTATTTTAAGCATTTTTGGCTATTTTCAAGGTCGTATATATTACTCTCATTTTTTTATATTGCACCTTTTTTCTCTCTATTGCTAAATCCTTTAATATAACGAAAATCAGCGAATTTAAATATAATACGTTTCATTATCAGAATGGCTCAAACGTGTATTTTAAGCATTTTTGGCTATTTTCAGGGTCGTATATATTACTGTCATTTTTTTTAGTGCACCTTTTTTCTCTCAATTGCTAAATCCTTTAATATAACGAAAATCAGCGCATTTAACTATAATCCGTTTCATTATCAGAATGGCTCAAACGTGTATTTTAAGCATTTTTGGCTTTTTTCAGGGTCGTATATATTACTGTCATTATTTTTATTGCACCTTTTTTCTCTCAATTGCTAAATCCTTTAATATAACGAAAATCAGCGAATTTAAATATAATCCATTTCATTATCATAATGGCTCAAACGTGTATTTTAAGCATTTTTGGCTATTTTCAGTGTCGTGTATATTATTGTCATTTTTTTATTGTACCTTTTTCTCTCAATTGCAAAACCCTTTACTATAACAAAAATCAGCGCATTTAACTATAATCCTTTTAATTATCAGAATGGCTCAAACGTTTATTTTAAGCATTTTTGGCTATTTTCAGGTCGTATATATTATCATTTTTTTAGTGCTACATTTTTCTCTCAATTGCTAAATCCTTCAATATAACGAAAATCAGCGCATTTAACTATAATCCGTTTCATTATCAAAATGGCTCAAACGTGTATTTTAAGCATTTTTCGCTATTTTCAGGGTCGTATATATTACTGTCATTTTTTTTAGTGCACCTTTTTTCTCTCAATTGCTAAATCCTTTAATATAAGGAAAATCAGCGCATTTAACTATTATCCATTTTATTATCAGAATCGCTCAAACGTGTATTTTAAGCATTTTTGACTATTTTCAGGGTCGTGTATAATACTGTCCTTTTTTTTTAGTGCACCTTTTTTCTCTCAATTGCTTAATTTTTAATATAACGAAAATCAGCGCAATTAACTATAATCCGTTTCATTATCATAATGGCTTAAACGTGTAATTTAAGCATTTTTTGCTATTTTCAGGGTCTATATATGTCTTTTTTTAGTGCACCTTTTTTCTCTCAATTGCTAAATCCTTTAATATAACGAAAATCAGAATACCGCATATTTAACTTAAAATCGTTTCATTATCAGAATCAACGTGTATTTTAAGCATTTTTTGCTATTTTCAGGGTCGTATATTTTTTTCTAGTGGACCCTTTTCTTTTAATTACAAAATTCTTTAATATAACGAAAATCAGCGCATTTAACTATAATCCGTTTCATTATCAGAATGGCTCAAACGTGTACTTTAAGCATTCTTGGCTATTTTCAGGGTCGTATATATTACTGTCATTTTTTTTTTTTAGTGCACCTTTTTCTCTCAATTACTAAATCCTTTAATATAACGAAAATCAGAGCATTTAACTGTAATCCGTTTTATTATCAGAATGGCTCAAACGTGCATTTTGAATATTTTTGGCTATTTTCAGTGTCGCATATATTACTATCATTTTTATAGTGCACCTTTTTTCTTTTAATTGCTAAATCCTTTAATACAACCAAAATCAGCGCATCTAACTATAATCCGTTTCATTATCAGAATACCTCAAACGTGTATTTTAAGCATTTTTTTCTATTTTTAGGGTCGTATATATTACTGTCAACTTTTTTAGTGCACCTTTTTCTCTTAATTGCTAAATCCTTTAATATAACGAAAATCAGCGCATTTAACTATAATTCGTTTCATTATCAGAATGGTTCAAACATGTATTTTAAGCATTTTTGGTTATTTTCAGGGTCGTATATAATACTGTTATTTTATTTTTAGTGCAACTTTTTTCTCTCAATTGCTAAACCCTTACTATAACGAAAATCAGCGCATTTAACTATAATCCATTTCATTATCAGAATTGCTCAAACGTTTATTTTAAGGATTTTTCGTCTATTTTCAATGTCGTATATATTAGTCATTTTTTTTAGTGCACCTTTTTTCTGTCAATTCCTAAATCTTTTAATATAACGAAAATCAGGGAATTTAACAATAATCCGTTTCATTATCAGATTGGCTCAAACGTGTATTTTAAGCATTTTTGGCTATTTTCAGGGTCGCATATATTATTATCCTTTTCATAGTGCACCTGTTTTCTCTCAATTGTTAAATCCTTTAATACAAGCAAAATCAGCGATATAACTATAATCCGTTTCATTACCAGAATGACTCAAACGTGTATTTTAAGCATTTTTTGCTATTTTCAGGGTCGTAAATATTATTGTCATTTTTTTATTAGTGGACCCTTTTCTTTTAATTACAAAATTCTTTAATATAACGAAAATCAGCGCATTTAACTATAATCCGTTTCATTATCAGAATGGCTCAAACGTGTATTTTAAGCATTTTTGGCTATTTTCAGGGTCGTATATATTACTGTCATTTTTTTTAGTACACTTTTTTTCTTTCAATTGCAAAATCCTTTAATATAACGAAAATCAGCCCATTTAACTATAATCTGATTCATTTTCAGAATGGCTCAAACGTGTATTTTAAGGATTTTTGGCTATTTTCAGGGTCGTATATATTACTGACATTCTTTTTTTAGTGCACCATTTTTCTCTCAATTGCTAAATCCTTTAATATAACGAAAATCAGCGTATATAACCATAATCTTTTTCATTATCAGAATGGCTCAAACCTGTATTTTAAGGATTTTTGGCTATTTTCAGGGTCGTTAATATAAGTCAATTTTTTAGTGCACTTTTTTCTCTCAATTAATAAGTCCTTCAATATAACGAAAATCAGTGCATCTAACTATAATCCTTTTCATTATCAGAATGGGTGAAACGTGTATTTTAAGCACTTTTGGCTATTTTAAGGGTCGTATATATTGCTGTCATTTTTTTAGTGCACCTTTTTTCTCTCAATTTCAAAATCCTTTAATATAACGAAAATCTGCGCAATTAACTCTAATCTCTTTCATTATCAGAATGGCTCAAACGCGTATTTTAATATTTTTCGGCTATTATCAGGGTCGTATATATTACTGTCATTTTTTTTTTTAGTGCACCTTTTTTCTCTCAATTTCAAAATCCTTTAATATAACGAAAATCTGCGCAATTAACTCTAATCTCTTTCATTATCAGAATGGCTCAAACGCGTATTTTAATATTTTTCGGCTATTATCAGGGTCGTATATATTACTGTCATTTTTTTGTGCACCTTTCCTCTCTTAATTGCTAAATCGTTTAATATAACGAAAATCAGCGCCTTTAACTATAATCCGTTTCCTTATCAGAATGGGTTAAACGTGTATTTTAAGCATTTATGGCTATTTTCAGGATCGTATATATTACTGTCATCTTTTTTTTTTTTTTAGTGTATCTTCTTTCTCTCTATTTCAAAATCCCTTAGTATAACGAAAATCAGCGGATTTAGTTGTAATCCGTTTTATTATCAGAATGGCTCAAACGTGTATTTTAAGAATTTTTTGCTATTCTCAGGGTCGTATATATTACTGTTATTTTTTTTAAGTGCACCTTTTTCCTCTCCATTGCTAAATCCTTTAATATAACGAAAATCAGCGCGTTTAACTATAATCCGTTTCATTATCAGAATGGCTCAAACGTGTATTTTAAGGATTTCTACCTATTTTAAGGGTCGTATATATTACTGTCCTTTTTTTTTAGTGCGTCTTTTTTCCTCAATTGCTAAATACTTTAGTATAACAAAAATCAGCGCATTTAAGTATAATCCGTTTGATTATCTGAATGGCTGAAATGAGTATTTTAGGCATTTTTTGGTTATTTTCAGGGTCGTATATATTACTGTCATTTTTTTTTATCTCAATTGGTAAATCCTTTAATATAACGAAAATCAGTGCTTCTAACAATAATCCGTTTCATTATCATTTTGGCTTTTTTCAGGGTCGTATATATTACTGTTATTTTTCTTTAGTGCACCTTTTTCTCTCAATTGCTAAATCCTTTAATATAAGGAAAATCAGCGCATTTAACTATAATCCGTTTCATTATCAGAATGGCTCAAACGTGTATTTTAAGCATTTTTGGCTATTTTCAGGGTCGTATTTCTAGTGCACCTTTTTCTCTCAATTACTAAATCCCTAAATATAAGGAAAATCAGCGCATTTAACTATAATCCGTTACATTATCAGAATGGCTCAAACGTGTATTTTAAGCATTTTTGGCTATTTTCAGGGTCGTATATATCACTGTTATTTTTTTTTTTAGTGAACCTTTTTCTTTAATATAACGAAAATCAGCGCATTTAACTATAATCCGTTTCATTATCAGAATTGCTCAAACGTGTATTGAAAGCATTTCTGGCTATTTTCAGGGTCGTATATATTACTGTCATTTTTTTTAATGCACCTTTTTTCTCTCAATTGTTAAATCCTTTAATATAATGAAAATCAGTGCATTTAACTATAATCCGTTTCATTGTCAGAAATGGCTCAACGTGTATTTTAAGCATTTTTGGCTATTTTCAGGGTCGTATATATTAGTCATTTTTTTTTAAGTGCACCTTTTTTCTCTCAATTGCTAAATCCTTTAATATAACGAAAATCAGCGCATTTAAGTATAATTCGTTTTATTATCAATATGGCTCAAACGTGTATTTTAAGCATTTTTTGCTATTTTCAGGGTCGTATATATTACTTTCATTTATTTTTTAGTTCACCTTTTTTCACTCAATTCCTAAATCGCATTTAACTATAATCTGTTTCATTATCACGGCTCAAACGTGTTTTTTAAGCATTTTTGGCTATTTTCTTGGTCGTATACATTACTGTCATTTTATTTTATTAGTGTACAATTTTTCTCTCAAATGCTAAATCCTTAAATATAACGAAAATCAGCGAATTTAACTTTAACCCGTTTCATTATCAGAATGGCTGAAACGTGCATTTTAAGGAATTTTGGCTATTTTCAGGGTCGTATATATTGCTGTCAATTTTTTCTTAGTGCACCTTTTTTCTCTCAATTGCTAAATCCTTTAATATAACGAAAATCAGGGCATTTAACTATAATCCTTTTCATTATCAGAATGGCTCAAACGTGTATTTTAAGCTTTTTTGGCTATTTTGATGTGTCGTATATATTACTGTCATTTTTTTAGTGCACCTTTTTCCTCTTAATTGCTAAATCCTTTAATATAACGAAAATTAGCGCATTTAACTATAATTCGTTTCATTACTGGAAGGGCTCAAACGTGTATTTCAAGCATTTTTGGCTATATTTAGGGTCGTAAACATTATTGTCATTTTTTTTAGTGCTCCTTTTTTCTCTCAATTGGTAAATCCTTTAATATAACGAAATCAGCGGATTTAACTATAGTCCATTTCATTATCAAAATGGCTCAAACGTGTATTTTAAGCATTTTAGGCTATTTTCAGGGTCGTATATATTACTGTCATTTTTTTTTTATACTGTACCTTTTTTCTCTCAATTGCTAAATCCTTTAATATAACGAAAATAAGCGCATTCAAGTATAATCCGTTTCATTATCAGAATGGCTCAAACGTGTATTTTAAGCATTTTTGGCTATTTTGAGGGTTGTATATATTATTGCTTTTTTTTAGTGCACCTTTTTCCTCTCAATTGCTAAATCCTTTAATATAACGAAAATAAGCGCATTTAACTATAATTCGTTTCATTATCGGAAGGGCTCAAACGTGTATTTTAAGCATTTTTGGCTATTATAAGGGTCGTATAAAGTACTATCATTTTTTTTTTTAGTGCACCTTTTTTCTCTCAATTGCTAAATCATTCAATATATAGAAAATCGGCGCATTTAACTATGATCCGTTTCTTTATCAGAATGGCTCAAACGTGTATTTTAAGTATTTTTGGCTCTTTTCAGGGTCGTATACATTACTGTAATTTTTTTATTAGTGTACCATTTTTCTCTCAATTGCTAAATCCTTAAATATAACGAAAATCAGGGCATTTAACTATAATCCGTTTCATTATGAGAATGGCTGAAACGCGCATTTTAAGGATTTTTGGCTATTTTCAAGGTCGTATATATTACTGTCATTTTTTTTATACAGTACCTTTTTTCTCTCAATTGCTAGATCCTTTAATATAACGAAAATCAGCGCATTCAACTATAATCCGTTTCATTATCAGAATGACTCAAACGTGTATTTTAAGGATTTTTGGCTATTTTGAGGGTCGTATATATTATTATTTTTTTTTAGTGCACCTTTTTTCTCTTAATTGCTAAATCCTTTAATAAAACGAAAATAAGCGCATTTAACTCTAATCCGTTTCATTATCAGAATGGCTCAAACGTGTATTTTAAGCATTTTTTGCTTTTTTCAGGGTCGTATATATTAGTCTTTTTTTGTGCACTTTTTTTCTCTCAATTGCTAAATCCTTTAATATAACGAAAATCAGTGCATTTAACTATAATCCGTTTCATTTTCAGAATGGCTCAAACGTGTATTTTAAGGATTTTTGGCTATTTTCAGGGTCGTATATATTAGTCATTTTTTTTTAGTGCACCTTTTTTCTCTCAATTACTAAATCCTTTAATATAACGAAAATCAGCACATTTAACTATAATCTGTTTCATTATCAGAATGGCTCAAACGTGTATTTTAAGCATTTTTGGCTATTTTCAGTGTCGTATATATTTCTTCTTTTTTTTTGTGTACCTTTTTTTCTCAATTGCTAAATCCTTTAATATAACGAAAATAAGTGCATTTAACTATAATCCGTTTCATTATCAGAATGGCTCAGATGTGTATTTTAAGCATTTTTGGCTATTTTCTGGGTCGTATATATAACTCATTTTTTGAGTGTACCTTTTTTCTCTCAATTGCTAAATCCTTTAATATAACGAAAATCAGCGTATTTAACTATAATCCGTTTCATTATCAGAAACGTGTATTTTAAGCATTTTTTGCTATTTTCAGGGTCGTATATATTAGTCATTTTTTTTTTTTTTGCACCTTTTTTCTCTGAAAAATCAGCGCATTTAACTATAATCCGTTTCATTATCAGAATGGCTGAAACGTGTATTTTAAGCATTTTTGGCTATTTTCAGGGTCGTATACATTACTGTCATTTTTTTTTTGTTAACTATTTTTCTCTAATCCGTTTCATTATCAGAAATGGCTCAAACGTGTATTTTTTGCATTTTTTGCTATTTTCAGGGTCGTATATATCACTGTCATTTTTTTAGTTCACCTTTTTTCTCTCAATTTCTAAATCTTTTAATAGAACGAAAATCAACGTATTTAACTATAATCAGTTTCATGATCAGAATAGCTCAAACGTGTATTTTAAGCTTTTTTGGCTATTTTCAGGGTCGTATATATTACTGTCATTTTTTAGTGCACCTCTTTTCTCTCCATTGCTAAATCTTTTAATATAACGAAAAACAGCGATGTAGTAGTGCGGGACGCCCTATACCTGTGGCGAATAGGGGTAGTACCGTTGAATACCAAATATACGTCCTGCCTACCACTAAATGTAGTGTGCAGATGTACGGAATGACAGTGCAATGGCTCAATGCCAAATGTGTATGATATGGAGATGTGTGATGAGGAGTATATGCATATAATTAGCCCGCTCTGCACGTCACTCTTCCGCTCGAATCAACAGAGTATCTGGTGCATATGGATGAGCATTTTCTACATGACGCAACCAGGTTTCTAATTCTTGGTTTCTACGGAGTGGTTTCGAGGCTGGAATCTCGGCTTTAAAATGAGGAATTGGCTCACGAATGGTTACAAGGTCTGACCTTGATAAAGCATCAGATGGATTAGAGGCAAGACGAATATTGTCATCTGAACTTGTGCTAGCACCTACATTAATTAGCCTAGACAAAGTCGTACACTGCTCTTGGACAGCGAGAAATTGCGTCTGGAGGGCCTCGTACTTCTGTGACAATTCCTCATATATGGTTAACCCAATAGTACCCCTTTGTTCTCCATCTATCAAAGTACTATTCCCTGTAAGTGGTTCAGTCGGATTGCTACCTGACGAATCCATATGTTCATCTGTGTCTGTTTGCCTGTTCCTGGTCCGCTTACCCATTTTCAAGTTATGAATATGAATTTAAAGATTCGCGATCGGTTTTAGCTACAACTACTGACAACACACGTCCCTCGACCCTAATTAATTGAATGAATTAGGAGGTAACCACTAGATCGCATCCCACCGCTGGACACCAAATATACAGGTGTAGTAGTGCGGGACGCCCTATACCTGTGGCGAATAGGCGTAGTACCGTTGAATACCAAATCGACGTCCTGCCTACCACTAAATGTAGTGTGCAGATGTACGGAATGACAGTGCAATGGCTCAATGCCAAATGAGTATAATATGGAGATGTGTGATGATGAGTATATGCATAGAATTAGCCCGCTTGGCATGTCACTCTTCCTTTGCTGCCACCACCCAGTTATACGTCTGGGAACGTCATGTGTGTGTGGGGGTGTAAGAATCGTGTGCAAGAGAGTGTAAGGGAAAAACAGGAGTATGGGCGTGGATGTATGTGTGTATAATATGCGTGTATGAAAGTGGTTTGGTAGCGTGCGAACCGATGGGGCGTGGTGGGTGTATGAGATGTGTAAATGTATGAACGAATAACTGAACGAATGTGTGAGTGAGTAAACAGTTGAGAGACTGCGTGCTTAAACTGACTCGATGTGTACTAATTATTCATATATGTGCGAGCCTTCAGAGTAATCAACATGTAGCTGGAATTTTCAACCATAGGTAAATAGTAATCCTAGAGGCCATTACCTGAGGCGACTTCAACTCTCAGATAAGTAGTGATCCAAACCTTTAAAAACAATGAAACCAGCTTCCAGGTAAGTACATAAGTTTCTTCTGTGACCAAGTTTCTTTTTAATAATTTATAAATCAATAGGCCAGGAGTATACCCATCGCTCATTCACATTTACTGGTGCAATAGATTTAATTTGATAATTATTTTAACGTATGCTCAACCTGCCAGTATTATCAAGATAGAGTTGTATTATTATACTATTGTTAATATCTTTTTTTTTCTTTTCCAGATACAGAATTCAAGTTAATCTTTCTATTCGGATAAAATATTTGAATAATTTTCTTCAGATGGAAAGCTGAAATTGATCTCTTCGTTTCAAATACAATATTCAGATTAATTTTTTTTTTCCAGTTTTAAGGTAAAGTATTTCGTATCCTCCTTCAGCCAAAGTATCCACGATGAGAAACAAATTAAAATTATTTAAAATGAATATACAAACTTTAAAATAATAATCATTCACTCGGTATTTAAAACATATGATTCAGAAACACTTCACAGGTAATTTCGTTTATTATGTGCAGAAATACCGTAATCATTAAATAACAGAATAATTCACATACATGTAAAAATAAATGAACTTTATAGTTGTTGGCCTTTGCTCCACAGACATTCACTCTTAGACACCGTTCAAGATGTGACATATATATACATAGAAATATCCGATGGTATACAAACAGTAGCAAAAGGAACCTTAACTAACACAATAAAAATAGATAAATAGCGAAACGAATCAACTTATTCGGGGTTGATGTCGCCCCAATAAAATTAATCTAAAATGGATGTGGAGGCGGAAATACCGGAATGATACTAGGCCATATCCTAAAGACTGAATATAGATTAACTTAATAATTGTACTAAAATAACTGCGTATAGGGGCAAGCAGTTATAGACAATGAAAAGAAACGAATTATTAGCTTGACTAATATAAATGAAATATGGCGAATTGACGCAGTCACATAGATGACACCACAATATATAGTTTTCTGCAGAATTTAGTCAATTTTGATGCAATAATCACCACTCTCGACCTGAATTTCACAACTGTACACGACCAATAAGTTATCTGATTGCTGGACGAGACGGAAAAATCAGCCAGGGTACTCGAAGAGAGAGAACAGAGCTTTCTGACAAGACAAGTGTGTTGAACAAAGGCTGGAAGCGGGCTCCGCTGGAAGCCCACGTGGCAGCTCTTATATACAGAGCTTTCGAGTTATCTTAAAATACTACGTAAAAGTAAATAAACACGTAAAATAACAAAAAATAAAATACTATTCTTAAAATGGAATTAGTGAAAAATAAAAATGACTCTTAAAACGCAGAGGTAAAAGAATTAACGCAAATAAAAACAAACCCGAATGTAAACAAAAGAATGTCGGGAATAAAATACGCTAAAAAGGCGTAAAAAGCTCTTAAAACTGAAAAAATAAGTAAAAATGCAAAACCGATTAAACGTCTAAAGATGCTGCTGCTTAAGAAACAACCTCCCGACCTTCTCTATGCAATAAAAGCTCGAATGTTCTGTGTACAAAAGATTACGTATTGCAGTGTCATCAACACAAATATATATCCTAGCATTTGAAATGAAAACTCCTTACATCCTAAAAACATTGATAAACATTTAAAAGAGGACGATGCGGCGCGACAACGCGATTTACGTCGTAGAAGAGCAGATAAAAGTGCAGCGAATGATTCTGGTGGCATCTGGGAACTGCAACTAATGTTTATATTCATCTTTTCAGGCCAGGGGATGCTGGAATGGCCTGATATCGTTCGAGATTGATAGGGCATCAACTTGTCATGCTGCTACGTCGACCCGGAAGCAGCGAGATGATGAAGCGGCGCAAGAGTAGTATCTAACGTCACTCGATGTCGCCAAAGGGGTTGCCAGGGGTCACTGGTGTTTCAATATTGCTTCCTCGCTCAAGATACGTTCCTGCAAAGTCATGGCATTAAATTTCAATCTTAATTGAGGCAGGGCGAACCTTTATGTAACGTAATCGAGGGCGATTGCACATGGACGGCGCCGTCGACCGCGACAAGCGCATTTAACTATAATAAGTTTCATTATCAGAATGGCTCAAACGTGTATTTTAATCATTTTTGGCTAATTTCAGGGTCGTATATATTACTTTCATTTTTTTTTTTAGTGCACCTTTTTTCTCTCAATTGCTAAATCTTTTAATATAACGAAAATCAGCGCATTTAACTATAATCCGTTTCATTATCAGAATGGCTCAAACGTGTATTTTAAGCATTTTTGGCTATTTTCAGGGTTGTGTCATTTTTTTTTAGTGCACCTTTTTTCTCTCAATTGCTAAATCCTTTAATATAACGAAAAACAGCGCATTTAACTATAATCCGTTTCATTATCAGAATGGCTCAAACGTGTATTTTAAGCATTTTTGGCTATTTTCAGGGTCGTGTCATTTTTTTTTAGTGCACCTTTTTTCTCTCAATTGCTAAATCCTTTAATATAACGAAAAGCAGCGCATCTAACTATAATCCGTTTCATTATCAGAATGGCTCAAACGTGTATTTTAAGCATTTTTGGCTATTTTCAGGGTCGTGTTATTTTTTTTTTAGTGCACCTTTTTTCTCTCAATTGCTAAATCCTTTAATATAACGAAAAACAGCGCATTTAACTATAATCCGTTTCATTATCAGAATGGCTCAAACGTGTATTTTAAGCATTTTTGGCTATTTTCAGGTTCGTATATACTACTGTCATTTTTTTTTTAGTGCACCTTTTTTCTCTCAATTGCTAAATCCTTTAATATAACGAAAAACAGCGCATTTAACTATAATCCGTTTCATTATCAGAATGGCTCAAACGTGTATTTTAAGCATTTTTGGCTATTTTCAGGGTCGTGTCATTTTTTTTTAGTGCACCTTTTTCTCTCAATTGCTAAATCCTTTAATATAACGAAAACAGCGCATTTAACTATAATCCGTTTCATTATCAGAATGGCTCAAACGTGTATTTTAAGCATTTTTGGCTATTTTCAGGGTCGTGTCATTTTTTTTTTTAGTGCACCTTTTTTCTCTCAATTGCTAAATCCTTTAATATAACGAAAAGCAGCGCATCTAACTATAATCCGTTTCATTATCAGAATGGCTCAAACGTGTATTTTAAGCATTTTTGGCTATTTTCAGGGTCGTGTATATTACTGTCATTTTTTTTTTAGTGCACCTTTTTTCTCTCAATTGCTAAATCCTTTAATATAACGAAAAACAGCGCATTTACCTATAATCCGTTTCATTATCAGAATGGCTCAAACGTGTATTTTAAGCATTTTTGGCTATTTTCAGGGTCGTGTCATTTTTTTTAGTGCACCTTTTTTTCTCTCAATTGCTAAATCCTTTAATATAACGAAAAACAGCGCATTTAACTATAATCCGTTTCATTATCAGAATGGCTCAAACGTGTATTTTAAGCATTTTTGGCTATTTTCAGGGTCGTGTCATTTTTTTTTTAGTGCACCTTTTTTCTCTCAATTGCTAAATCCTTTAATATAACGAAACACAGTGCATTTAACTATAATCCATTTCATTATCAGAATGGCTCAAAGGTGTATTTTAAGCATTTTTGGCTATTTTCATGGTTGTGTCATTTTTTTTTTAGTGCACCTTTTTTCTCTCAATTGCTAAATCCTTTAATATAACGAAAAACAGCGCATTTAACTATAATCCGTTTCATTATCAGAATGGCTCAAACGTGTATTTTAAGCATTTTTGGCTATTTTCAGGGTCGTGTCATTTTTTTTTTTTAGTGCACCTTTTTTCTCTCAATTGCTAAATCCTTTAATATAACGAAAAACAGCGCATTTAACTATAATCCGTTTCATTATCAGAATGGCTCAAACGTGTATTTTAAGCATTTTTGGCTATTTTCAGGGTCGTGTCATTTTTTTTTTTTAGTGCACCTTTTTTCTCTCAATTGCTAAATCCTTTAATATAACGAAAAACAGCGCATTTAACTATAATCCGTTTCATTATCAGAATGGCTCAAACGTGTATTTTAAGCATTTTTGGCTATTTTCAGGGTCGTGTCATTTTTTTTTTAGTGCACCTTTTTTCTCTCAATTGCTAAATCCTTTAATATAACGAAAAACAGCGCATTTAACTATAATCCGTTTCATTATCAGAATGGCTCAAACGTGTATTTTAAGCATTTTTGGCTATTTTCAGGGTCGTGTCATTTTTTTTTTTTTTTTTTTTTTTTCTCTCAATTGCTAAATCCTTTAATATAACGAAAAACAGCGCATTTAACTATAATCCGTTTCATTATCAGAATGGCTCAAACGTGTATTTTAAGCATTTTTGGCTATTTTCAGGGTCGTGTCATTTTTTTTTTAGTGCACCTTTTTTCTCTCAATTGCTAAATCCTTTAATATAACGAAAAGCAGCGCATTTAACTATAATCCGTTTCATTATCAGAATGGCTCAAACGTGTATTTTAAGCATTTTTGGCTATTTTCAGGGTCGTGTATATTACTGTCATTTTTTTTTTAGTGCACCTTTTTCTCTCAATTGCTAAATCCTTTAATATAACGAAAAACAGCGCATTTAACTATAATCCGTTTCATTATCAGAATGGCTCAAACGTGTATTTTAAGCATTTTTGGCTATTTTCAGGGTCGTGTCATTTTTTTTTAGTGCACCTTTTTTCTCTCAATTGCTAAATCCTTTAATATAACGAAAAACAGCGCATTTAACTATAATCCGTTTCATTATCAGAATGGCTCAAACGTGTATTTTAAGCATTTTTGGCTATTTTCAGGGTCGTGTCATTTTTTTTTTAGTGCACCTTTTTTCTCTCAATTGCTAAATCCTTTAATATAACGAAAAGCAGCGCATCTAACTATAATCCGTTTCATTATCAGAATGGCTCAAACGTGTATTTTAAGCATTTTTGGCTATTTTCAGGGTCGTGTATATTACTGTCATTTTTTTTTTTAGTGCACCTTTTTTCTCTCAATTGCTAAATCCTTTAATATAACGAAAAACAGCGCATTTAACTATAATCCGTTTCATTATCAGAATGGCTCAAACGTGTATTTTAAGCATTTTTGGCTATTTTCAGGTCGTGTCATTTTTTTTTTTAGTGCACCTTTTTTCTCTCAATTGCTAAATCCTTTAATATAACGAAAAACAGCGCATTTAACTATAATCCGTTTCATTATCAGAATGGCTCAAACGTGTATTTTAAGCATTTTTGGCTATTTTCAGGGTCGTGTCATTTTTTTTTTTAGTGCACCTTTTTTCTCTCAATTGCTAAATCCTTTAATATAACGAAAAGCAGCGCATTTAACTATAATCCGTTTCATTATCAGAATGGCTCAAACGTGTATTTTAAGCATTTTTGGCTATTTTCAGGGTTAAGTCATTTTTTTTAGTGCACCTTTTTTCTCTCAATTGCTAAATCCTTTAATATAACGAAAAGACGCATCTAACTATAATCCGTTTCATTATCAGAATGGCTCAAACGTGTATTTTAAGCATTTTTGGCTATTTTCAGGGTCGTGTCATTTTTTTTTTTAGTGCACCTTTTTTCTCTCAATTGCTAAATCCTTTAATATAACGAAAAACAGCGCATTTAACTATAATCCGTTTCATTATCAGAATGGCTCAAACGTGTATTTTAAGCATTTTTGGCTATTTTCAGGGTCGTGTCATTTTTTTTTTTTAGTGCACCTTTTTTCTCTCAATTACTAAATCCTTTAATATAACGAAAAACAACGCATTTAACTATAATCCGTTTCATTATCAGAATGGCTCAAACGTGTTTTTTAAGCATTTTTAGCTATTTTTAGGGTGGTGTATATTAGTCATTTTTTTTTAGTGCACCTTTTTTCTCTCAATTGCTAAATCCTTTAATATAACGAAAAACAGCGCATTTAACTATAATCCGTTTCATTATCAGAATGGCTCAAACGTGTATTTAAAGCATTTTTAGCTATTTTCAGGGTCGTGTCATTTTTTTTTAGTGCACCTTTTTTCTCTCAATTGCTTAATCCTTTAATATAACGAAAAACAGCGTATTTAACTATAATCCGTTTCATTATCGTGTCATTTTAAGCATTTTTGGCTATTTTCAGGGTCGTGTCATTTTTTTTTAGTGCACCTTTTTTCTCTCAATTCCTAAATCCTTTAATATAACGAAAAACAGCGCATTTAACTATAATCCGTTTCATTATCAGAATGGCTCAAACGTGTATTTTAAGCATTTTTGGCTATTTTCAGGGTCGTGTCATTTTTTTTTTAGTGCACCTTTTTTCTCTCAATTGCTAAATCCTTTAATATAACGAAAAACAGCGCATTTAACTATAATCCGTTTCATTATCAGAATGGCTCAAACAAGTATTTTAAGCATTTTTGGCTATTTTCAGGGTTGTTTCCTTATTTTTTAGTGCACCTTTTTTCTCTCAATTGCTAAATCCTTTAATATAACGAAAAACAGTGCATTTAAATATAATCCGTTTCATTATCAGAATGGCTCAAACGTGTATTTTAAGCATTTTTGGCTATTTTCAGGGTCGTGTCATTTTTTTTTTTAGTGCACCTTTTTTCTCTCAATTGCTAAATCCTTTAATATAACGAAAAACAGCGCATTTAACTATAATCCGTTTCATTATCAGAATGGCTCAAACGTGTATTTTAAGCATTTTTGGCTATTTTCAGGGTCGTGTCATTTTTTTTTTAGTGCACCTTTTTTCTCTCAATTGCTAAATCCTTTAATATAACGAAAAGCAGCGCATCTAACTATAATCCGTTTCATTATCAGAATGGCTCAAACGTGTATTTTAAGCATTTTTGGCTATTTTCAGGGTCGTGTATATTACTGTCATTTTTTTTTTAGTGCACCTTTTTTCTCTCAATTGCTAAATCCTTTAATATAACGAAAAACAGCGCATTTAACTATAATCCGTTTCATTATCAGAATGGCTCAAACGTGTATTTTAAGCATTTTTGGCTATTTTCAGGGTCGTGTCATTTTTTTTTAGTGCACCTTTTTTCTCTCAATTGCTAAATCCTTTAATATAACGAAAAAAGCGCATTTAACTATAATCCGTTTCATTATCAGAATGGCTCAAACGTGTATTTTAAGCATTTTTGGCTATTTTCAGGGTCGTGTCATTTTTTTTTAGTGCACCTTTTTTCTCTCAATTGCTAAATCCTTTAATATAACGAAAAGCAGCGCATCTAACTATAATCCGTTTCATTATCAGAATGGCTCAAACGTGTATTTTAAGCATTTTTGGCTATTTTCAGGGTCGTGTATATTACTGTCATTTTTTTTTAGTGCACCTTTTTTCTCTCAATTGCTAAATCCTTTAATATAACGAAAAACAGCGCATTTAACTATAATCCGTTTCATTATCAGAATGGCTCAAACGTGTATTTTAAGCATTTTTGGCTATTTTCAGGGTCGTGTCATTTTTTTTTTAGTGCACCTTTTTTCTCTCAATTGCTAAATCCTTTAATATAACGAAAAACAGCGCATTAAACTATAATCCGTTTCATTATCAGAATGGCTCAAACGTGTATTTTAAGCATTTTTTGGCTATTTTCAGGGTCGTGTATATTACTGTTTTTTTTTTTAGTGCACCTTTTTTCTCTCAATTGCTAAATCCTTTAATATAACGAAAAACAGCGCATTTAACTATAATCCGTTTCATTATCAGAATGGCTCAAACGTGTATTTTAAGCATTTTTGGCTATTTTCAGGGTCGTGTCATTTTTTTTTTAGTGCACCTTTTTTCTCTCAATTGCTAAATCCTTTAATATAACGAAAAACAGCGCATTTAACTATAATCCGTTTCATTATCAGAATGGCTCAAACGTGTATTTTAAGCATTTTTGGCTATTTTCAGGGTCGTGTCATTTTTTTTTTAGTGCACCTTTTTTCTCTCAATTGCTAAATCCTTTAATATAACGAAAAGCAGCGCATCTAACTATAATCCGTTTCATTATCAGAATGGCTCAAACGTGTATTTTAAGCATTTTTGGCTATTTTCAGGGTCGTGTCATTTTTTTTTTAGTGCACCTTTTTTCTCTCAATTGCTAAATCCTTTAATATAACGAAAAACAGCGCATTTAACTATAATCCGTTTCATTATCAGAATGGCTCAAACGTGTATTTTAAGCATTTTTGGCTATTTTCAGGGTCGTGTCATTTTTTTTTTTTAGTGCACCTTTTTTCTCTCAATTGCTAAATCCTTTAATATAACGAAAAACAGCGCAATTAACTATAATCCGTTTCATTATCAGAATGGCTCAAACGTGTATTTTAAGCATTTTTGGCTATTTTCAGGGTCGTGTCATTTTTTTTTAGTGCACCTTTTTTCTCTCAATTGCTAAATCCTTTAATATAACGAAAAGCAGCGCATTTAACTATAATCCGTTTCATTATCAGAATGGCTCAAACGTGTATTTTAAGCATTTTTGGCTATTTTCAGGGTCGTGTCATTTTTTTTTTAGTGCACCTTTTTTCTCTCAATTACTAAATCCTTTAATATAACGAAAAACAGCGCATTTAACTATAATCCGTTTCATTATCAGAATGGCTCAAACGTGTATTTTAAGCATTTTTAGGGTGGTGTATATTAGTCATTTTTTTTTAGTGCACCTATTTTCTCTCAATTACTTAATCCTCTAATATAACGAAAAACAGCGTATTTAACTATAATCCGTTTCATTATCGTGTCATTTTAAGCATTTTTGGCTATTTTCAGGGTCGTGTCATTTTTTTTTAGTGCACCTTTTTTCTCTCAATTGCTAAATCCTTTAATATAACGAAAAACAGCGCATTTAACTATAATCCGTTTCATTATCAGAATGGCTCAAACGTGTATTTTAAGCATTTTTGGCTATTTTCAGGGTCGTGTATATTACTGTCATTTTTTTTTTAGTGCACCTTTTTCTCTCAATTGCTAAATCCTTTAATATAACGAAAAACAGCGCATTTAACTATAATCCGTTTCATTATCAGAATGGCTCAAACGTGTATTTTAAGCATTTTTGGCTATTTTCAGGGTCGTGTCATTTTTTTTTTTAGTGCACCTTTTTTTCTCTCAATTGCTAAATCCTTTAATATAACGAAAAGCAGCGCATTTAACTATAATCCGTTTCATTATCAGAATGGCTCAAACGTGTATTTTAAGCATTTTTGGCTATTTTCAGGGTCGTGTCATTTTTTTTTTAGTGCACTTTTTTCTCTCAATTGCTAAATCCTTTAATATAACGAAAAGCAGCGCATTTAACTATAATCCGTTTCATTATCAGAATGGCTCAAACGTGTATTTTAAGCATTTTTGGCTATTTTCAGGGTCGTGTCATTTTTTTTTTTTTAGTGCACCTTTTTTCTCTCAATTGCTAAATCCTTTAATATAACGAAAAACAGCGCATTTAACTATAATCCGTTTCATTATCAGAATGGCTCAAACGTGTATTTTAAGCATTTTTGGCTATTTTCAGGTCGTGTCATTTTTTTTTTTAGTGCACCTTTTTTCTCTCAATTGCTAAATCCTTTAATATAACGAAAAGCAGCGCATTTAACTATAATCCGTTTCATTATCAGAATGGCTCAAACGTGTATTTTAAGCATTTTTGGCTATTTTCAGGGTCGTGTCATTTTTTTTTAGTGCACCTTTTTTCTCTCAATTGCTAAATCCTTTAATATAACGAAAAACAGCGCATTTAACTATAATCCGTTTCATTATCAGAATGGCTCAAACGTGTATTTTAAGCATTTTTGGCTATTTTCAGGGTCGTGTCATTTTTTTTTTAGTGCACCTTTTTTCTCTCAATTGCTAAATCCTTTAATATAACGAAAAACAGCGGATTAAAACTATAATCCGTTTCATTATCAGAAACGCTCAAACGTGTATTTTAAGCATTTTTGGCTTTTTTCAGGGTCGTGTCATTTTTTTTTTTTAGTGCACCTTTTTTCTCTCAATTGCTAAATCCTTTAATATAACGAAAATAGCGCATTTAACTATAATCCGTTTCATTATCAGAATGGCTCAAACGTGTATTTTAAGCATTTTTGGCTATTTTCAGGGTCGTCTCATTTTTTTTAGTGCACCTTTTTTCTCTCAATTGCTAAATCCTTTAATATAACGAAAAGCAGCGCATTTAACTATAATCCGTTTCATTATCAGAATGGCTCAAACGTGTATTTTAAGCATTTTTGGCTATTTTCAGGTTCGTGTCATTTTTTTTTTAGTGCACCTTTTTTCTCTCAATTGCTAAATTCTTTAATATAACGAAAAACAGCGCATTTAACTATAATCCGTTTCATTATCAGAATGGCTCAAACGTGTATTTTAAGCATTTTTGGCTATTTTCAGGGTCGTGTCATTTTTTTTTTAGTGCACCTTTTTTCTCTCAATTGCTAAATCCTTTAATATAACGAAAAACAGCGCATTATACTATAATCCGTTTCATTATCAGAATGGCTCAAACGTGTATTTTAAGCATTTTTGGCTATTTTCAGGGTCGTGTCATTTTTTTTTTAGTGCACCTTTTTTCTCTCAATTGCTAAATCCTTTAATATAACGAAAAGCAGCGCATTTAACTATAATCCGTTTCATTATCAGAATGGCTCAAACGTGTATTTTAAGCATTTTTGGCTAATTTCAGGGTCATGTCATTTTTTTTTTAATGCTCCTTTTTTCTTTCAATTGCTAAATCCTTTAATATAACGAAAAACAGCGCATTATACTATAATCCGTTTCATTACCAGAATGGCTCAAACGTGTATTTTAAGCATTTTTGGCTATTTTCAGGGTCGTGTCATTTTTTTTTTAGTGCACCTTTTTTCTCTCAATTGCTAAATCCTTTAATATAACGAAAAACAGCGCATTTAACTATAATCCGTTTCATTATCAGAATGGCTCAAACGTGTATTTTAAGCATTTTTGGCTATTTTCAGGGTCGTGTCATTTTTTTTTTTAGTGCACCTTTTTTCTCTCAATTGCTAAATCCTTTAATATAACGAAAAACAGCGCATTTAACTATAATCCGTTTCATTATCAGAATGGCTCAAACGTGTATTTTAAGCATTTTTGGCTATTTTCAGGGTCGTGTCATTTTTTTTTTTAGTGCACCTTTTTTCTCTCAATTGCTAAATCCTTTAATATAACGAAAAACAGCGCATTTAACTATAATCCGTTTCATTATCAGAATGGCTCAAACGTGTATTTTAAGCATTTTTGGCTATTTTCAGGGTCGTGTCATTTTTTTTTTAGTGCACCTTTTTTCTCTCAATTGCTAAATCCTTTAATATAACGAAAAACAGCGCATTTAACTATAATCCGTTTCATTATCAGAATGGCTCAAACGTGTATTTTAAGCATTTTTGGCTATTTTCAGGGTCGTGTCATTTTTTTTTTTAGTGCACCTTTTTTCTCTCAATTGCTAAATCCTTTAATATAACGAAAAACAGCGCATCTAACTATAATCCGTTTCATTATCAGAATGGCTCAAACGTGTATTTTAAGCATTTTTGGCTATTTTCAGGGTCGTGTCATTTTTTTTTAGTGCACCTTTTTTCTCTCAATTGCTAAATCCTTTAATATAACGAAAAACAGCGCATTTAACTATAATCCGTTTCATTATCAGAATGGCTCAAACGTGTATTTTAAGCATTTTTGGCTATTTTCAGGGTCGTGTCTTTTTTTTTAGTGCACCTTTTTTCTCTCAATTGCTAAATCCTTTAATATAACGAAAAACAGCGCATTTAACTATAATCCGTTTCATTATCAGAATGGCTCAAACGTGTATTTTATGCATTTTTGGCTATTTTTTTTTTTAGTGCACCTTTTTTCTCTCAATTGCTAAATCCTTTAATATAACGAAAAGCAGCGCATTTAACTATAATCCGTTTCATTATCAGAATGGCTCAAACGTGTATTTTAAGCATTTTTGGCTATTTTCAGGGTCGTGTATATTACTGTCATTTTTTTTAGTGCACCTTTTTTCTCTCAATTGCTAAATCCTTTAATATAACGAAAAACAGCGCATTTAACTATAATCCGTTTCATTATCAGAATGGCTCAAACGTGCATTTAAGCATTTTTGGCTATTTTCAGGGTCGTTTCATTTTTTTTTAGTGCACCTTTTTTCTCTCAATTGCTAAATTCTTTAATATAACGAAAAACAGCGCATCTAACTATAATCCGTTTCATTATCAGAATGGCTCAAACGTGTATTTTAAGCATTTTTGGCTATTTTCAGGGTCGTGTCATTTTTTTTTTAGCGCACTTTTTTCTCTCAATTGCTAAATCCTTTAATATAACGAAAAACAGCGCATTTAACTATAATCCGTTTCATTATCAGAATGGCTCAAACGTGTATTTTAAGCATTTTTGGCTATTTTCAGGGTCGTGTCATTTTTTTTTTTATTCCCCTTTTTTCTCTCAATTGCTAAATCCTTTAATATAACGAAAAACAGCGCATTATACTATAATCCGTTTCATTATCAGAATGGCTCAAACGTGTATTTTAAGCATTTTTGGCTATTTTCAGGGTCGTGTCATTTTTTTTTTAGTGCACCTTTTTTCTCTCAATTGCTAAATCCTTTAATATAACGAAAAGCAGCGCATCTAACTATAATCCGTTTCATTATCAGAATGGCTCAAACGTGTATTTTAAGCATTTTTGGCTATTTTCAGGGTCGTGTCATTTTTTTTTTAGTGCACCTTTTTTCTCTCAATTGCTAAATCCTTTAATATAACGAAAAACAGCGCATTTAACTATAATCCGTTTCATTATCAGAATGGCTCAAACGTGTATTTTAAGCATTTTTGGCTATTTTCAGGGTCGTGTCATTTTTTTTTAGTGCACCTTTTTCTCTCAATTGCTAAATCCTTTAATATAACGAAAAACAGCGCATTTAACTATAATCCGTTTCATTATCAGAATGGCTCAAACGTGTATTTTAAGCATTTTTGGCTATTTTCAGGGTCGTGTCATTTTTTTTTAGTGCACCTTTTTTCTCTCAATTGCTAAATCCTTTAATATAACGAAAAGCAGCGCATCTAACTATAATCCGTTTCATTATCAGAATGGCTCAAACGTGTATTTTAAGCATTTTTGGCTATTTTCAGGGTCGTGTATATTAGTCATTTTTTTTAGTGCACCTTTTTTCTCTCAATTGCTAAATCCTTTAATATAACGAAAAACAGCGCATTTAACTATAATCCGTTTCATTATCAGAATGGCTCAAACGTGTATTTTAAGCATTTTTGGCTATTTTCATGGTCGTGTCATTTCTTTTTTAGTGCACCTTTTTTCTCTCAATTGCTAAATCCTTTAATATAACGAAAAGCAGCGCATCTAACTATAATCCGTTTCATTATCAGAATGGCTCAAACGTGTATTTTAAGCATTTTTGGCTATTTTCAGGTTCGTGTCAATTTTTTTTTAGTGCACCTTTATTCTCTCAATTGCTAAATCCTTTGATATAACGAAAAGCAGCGCATCTAACTATAATCCGTTTCATTATCAGATTGGCTCAAACGTGTATTTTAAGGATTTTGGGCTAATTTCCAGACCCTGTTACTGTCATTTTTTTTAGTGCACCTTTTTTCTCTCAATTGCTAAATCCTTTTATATAACGAAAAACAGAGCATTTAACTATAATCCGTTTCATTATCATAATGGCTCAAACGTGTATTTTAAGCATTTTTGGCTATTTTCAGGTCGTGTCATTTTTTTAGTGCACCTTTTTTCTCTCAATTGCTAAATCCTTTGATATAACGAAAAGCAGCGCATCTAACTATGATCCGTTTCATTATCAGAATGGCTCAAACGTGTATTTTAAGCATTTTTGGCTATTTTCAGGGTCTGTCATTTTTTTTTTTTTTTACATTGCTAAATCCTTTAATATAACGAAAAACAGCGCATTTAACTATAATCCGTTTCATTATCAGAATGGCTCAAACGTGTATTTTAAGCATTTTTGGCTATTTTCAGGGTCGTGTCATTTTTTTTTAGTGCACCTTTTTTCTCTCAATTGCTAAATCCTTTAATATAACGAAAACAGCGCATTTAACTATAATCCGTTTCATTATCAGAATGGCTCAAACGTGTATTTTAAGCATTTTTGGCTATTTTCAGGGTCGTGTCATTTTTTTTTTAGTGCACCTTTTTTCTCTCAATTGCTAAATCCTTTAATATAACGAAATATAATCCGTTTCATTATCAAAATGGCTCAAACGTGTATTTTAAGCATTTTTGGCTAATTTCAGGGTCATGTCATTTTTTTTTAATGCTCCTTTTTTCTCTCAATTGCTAAATCCTTTAATATAACGAAAAACAGCGCATTATACTTTAATCCATTTCATTACCAGAATGGCTCAAACGTGTACTTTAAGCATTTTTGGCTTTTTTCAGGGTAGTGTCATTTTTTTTTTAATGCTCCTTTTTTCTCTCAATGGCTAAATCCTTTAATATAACGAAAAACAGCGCATTTAACTATAATCCGTTTCATTATCAGAATGGCTCAAACGTGTATTTTAAGCATTTGTGGCTATTTTAGGGTCGTGTCATTTTTTTTTTAGTACACCTTTTTTCTCTCAGTTGCTAAATCCTTTAATATAACGAAAAGCAGCGCATCACACTATAATCCGTTTCATTATCAGAATGGCTCAAACGTGTATTTTAAGCATTTTTGGCTATTTTCAGGGTCGTGTCATTGTTTTTTTAGTGCACCTTTTTTCTCTCAATTGCTAAATCCTTTAATATATCGAAAAAAAAAACGCATTTAACTATAATCCGTTTCATTATGAGAATGGCTTAAACGTGTATTTTAAGCATTTTTTGGCTATTTTCAGGGTCGTGTCATTTTTTTTTTTAGTGCATCTTTTTTCTCTCAATTGCTAAATCCTTTAATATAACGAAAAGCAGCGCATTTAACTATAATCCGTTTCATTATCAGAATGGCTCAAACGTGTATTTTAAGCATTTTTGGCTATTTTCAGGGTCGTGTCATTTTTTTTTTGTGCACCTTTTTTCTCTCAATTGCTAAATCCTTTAATATAACGAAAAACAGCGCATTTAACTATAATCCGTTTCATTATCAGAATGGCTCAAACGTGTATTTTAAGCATTTTTGGCTATTTTCAGGGTCGTGTCATTTTTTTTTTTAGTGCACCTTTTTTCTCTCAATTGCTAAATCCTTTAATATAACGAAAAACAACGCATTTAACTATAATCCGTTTCATTATCAGAATGGCTCAAACGTGTATTTTAAGCATTTTTGGCTATTTTCAGGGTCGTGTCATTTTTTTTTAGTGCACCTTTTTCTCTCAATTGCTAAATCCTTTAATATAACGAAAAGCAGCGCATCTAACTATAATCCGTTTCATTATCAGAATGGCTCAAACGTGTATTTTAAGCATTTTTGGCTATTTTCAGGGTCGTGTATATTACTGTCATTTTTTTTTTTAGTGCACCTTTTTTCTCTCAATTGCTAAATCCTTTAATATAACGAAAAACAGCGCATTTAACTATAATCCGTTTCATTATCAGAATGGCTCAAACGTGTATTTTAAGCATTTTTGGCTATTTTCAGGGTCGTGTCATTTTTTTTTTTAGTGCACCTTTTTTCTCTCAATTGCTAAATCCTTTAATATAACGAAAACAGCGCATTTAACTATAATCCGTTTCATTATCAGAATGGCTCAAACGTGTATTTTAAGCATTTTTGGCTATTTTCAGGGTCGTGTCATTTTTTTTTTTAGTGCACTTTTTTCTCTCAATTGCTAAATCCTTTAATATAACGAAAAACAGCGCATTTAACTATAATCCGTTTCATTATCAGAATGGCTCAAACGTGTATTTTAAGCATTTTTGGCTATTTTCAGGGTCGTGTCATTTTTTTTAGTGCACCTTTTTTCTCTCAATTGCTAAATCCTTTAATATAACGAAAACAGCGCATTTAACTATAATCCGTTTCATTATCAGAATGGCTCAAACGTGTATTTTAAGCATTTTTGGCTATTTTCAGGGTCGTGTCATTTTTTTTTTAGTGCACCTTTTTTCTCTCAATTGCTAAATCCTTTAATATAACGAAAAGCAGCGCATTTAACTATAATCCGTTTCATTATCAGAATGGCTCAAACGTGTATTTTAAGCATTTTTGGCTATTTTCAGGGTCGTGTCATTTTTTTTTAGTGCACCTTTTTTCTCTCAATTGCTAAATCCTTTAATATAACGAAAAGCAGCGCATCTAACTATAATCCGTTTCATTATCAGAATGGCTCAAACGTGTATTTTAAGCATTTTTGGCTATTTTCAGGGTCGTGTATTTGTCTTTTTAGTGCACCTTTTTTCTCTCAATTGCTAAATCCTTTAATATAACGAAAAACAGCGCATTTAACTATAATCCGTTTCATTATCAGAATGGCTCAAACGTGTATTTTAAGCCTTTCTTGCTATTTTCAGGATCGTGCCTTTTTTTTTTTTTTTTTTAGTGCACCTTTTTTCTCTCAATTTCTAAATCCTTTAATATAACGAAAAGCAGTGCATGTAACTATAATCCGTTTCATTATCAGAATGGCTCAAACGTGTATTTTAAGCATTTTTGGCTATTTTCAGGGTCGTGTATATTACTGTCATTTTTTTTTAGTGCACCTTTTTTCTCTCAATTGCTAAATCCTTTAATATAACGAAAAAAAGGCGCATTTAACTATAATTCGTTTCATTATCAGAATGCCTCAAACGTGTATTTTAAGCATTTTTTGGGTATTTTCAGGGTCGTGTCATTTTTTTTTTAGTGCACCTTTTTTCTCTCAATTGCTAAATCCTTTAATATAACGAAAAGCAGCGCATCTAACTATAATCCGTTTCATTATCAGAATGGCTCAAACGTGTATTTTAAGCATTTTTGGCTATTTTCAGGGTCGTGTCATTTTTTTTTTTTTGCACCTTTTTTCTCTCAATTGCTAAATCCTTTAATATAACGAAAAACAGCGCATTTAACTATAATCCGTTTCATTATCAGAATGGCTCAAACGTGTATTTTAAGCATTTTTGGCTATTTTCAGGGTCGTGTATATTACTGTCATTTTTTTTAGTGCACCTTTTTTCTCTCAATTGCTAAATCCTTTAATATAACGAAAAACAGCGCATTTAACTATAATCCGTTTCATTATCAGAATGGCTCAAACGTGTATTTTAAGCATTTTTGGCTATTTTCAGGGTCGTGTCATTTTTTTTTTTAGTGCACCTTTTTTCTCTCAATTGCTAAATCCTTTAATATAACGAAAAAACAGCGCATTTAACTATAATCCGTTTCATTATCAGAATGGCTCAAACGTGTATTTTAAGCATTTTTGGCTATTTTCAGGGTCGTGTCATTTTTTTTTAGTGCACCTTTTTTCTCTCAATTGCTAAATCCTTTAATATAACGAAAAAGCAGTGCATCTAACTATAATCCGTTTCATTATCAGAATGGCTCAAACGTGTATTTTAAGCATTTTTGGCTATTTTCAGGGTCGTGTCATTTTTTTTTTAGTGCACCTTTTTTCTCTCAATTGCTAAATCCTTTAATATAACGAAAAGCAGCGCATTTAACTATAATCCGTTTCATTATCAGAATGGCTCAAACGTGTATTTTAAGCATTTTTGGCTATTTTCAGGGTCGTGTCATTTTTTTTTTAGTGCACCTTTTTTCTCTCAATTGCTAAATCCTTTAATATAACGAAAAACAGCGCATTTAACTATAATCCGTTTCATTATCAGAATGGCTCAAACGTGTATTTTAAGCATTTTTAGCTATTTTCAGGGTCGTGTGTTGCTGTCATTTTTTTTTTAGTGCACCTTTTTTCTCTTAATTGCTAAATCCTTTAATATAACGAAAAACAGCGCATTTAACTATAATCCGTTTCATTATCAGAATGGCTCAAACGTGTATTTTAAGCATTTTTGGCTATTTTCAGGGTCGTGTCATTTTTTTTTAGTGCACCTTTTTTCTCTCAATTGCTAAATCCTTTAATATAACGAAAAGCAGCGCATCTAACTATAATCCGTTTCATTATCAGAATGGCTCAAACGTGTATTTTAAGCATTTTGGCTATTTTCAGGGTCGTGTATATTACTGTCATTTTTTTTTTAGTGCACCTTTTTTCTCTCAATTGCTAAATCCTTTAATATAACGAAAAACAGCGCATTTAACTATAATCCGTTTCATTATCAGAATGGCTCAAACGTGTATTTAAGCATTTTTGGCTATTTTCAGGGTCGTGTTTTCTTTTTTTTTTATTGCACTTTTTTCTCTCAATTGCTAAATCCTTTAATATAACGAAAAACAGCGCATTTAACTATAATCCGTTTCATTATCAGAATGGCTCAAACGTGTATTTTAAGCATTTTTGGCTATTTTCAGGGTCGTGTCATTTTTTTTTAGTGCACCTTTTTTCTCTCAATTGCTAAATCCTTTAATATAACGAAAACAGCGCATTTAACTATAATCCGTTTCATTATCAGAATGGCTCAAACGTGTATTTTAAGCATTTTTGGCTATTTTCAGGGTCGTGTCATTTTTTTTTTAGTGCACTTTTTTTCTCTCAATTGCTAAATCCTTTAATATAACGAAAAGCAGCGCATCTAACTATAATCCGTTTCATTATCAGAATGGCTCAAACGTGTATTTTAAGCATTTTTGGCTATTTTCAGGGTCGTGTATATTACTGTCATTTTTTTTTAGTGCACCTTTTTTCTCTCAATTGCTAAATCCTTTAATATAACGAAAAACAGCGCATTTAACTATAATCCGTTTCATTATCAGAATGGCTCAAACGTGTATTTTAAGCATTTTTGGCTATTTTCAGGGTCGTGTCATTTTTTTTTTTAGTGCACCTTTTTTCTCTCAATTGCTAAATCCTTTAATATAACGAAAAACAGCGCATTTAACTATAATCCGTTTCATTATCAGAATGGCTCAAACGTGTATTTTAAGCATTTTTGGCTATTTTCAGGGTCGTGTATATTAGTCATTTTTTTTAGTGCACCTTTTTTCTCTCAATTGCTAAATCCTTTAATATAACGAAAAACAGCGCATTTAACTATAATCCGTTTCATTATCAGAATGGCTCAAACGTGTATTTTAAGCATTTTTGGCTATTTTCAGGGTCGTGTCATTTTTTTTTAGTGCACCTTTTTTCTCTCAATTGCTAAATCCTTTAATATAACGAAAAAAAGCGCATTTAACTATAATCCGTTTCATTATCAGAATGGCTCAAACGTGTATTTTAAGCATTTTTGGCTATTTTCAGGGTCGTGTCATTTTTTTTTTTTAGTGCACCTTTTTTCTCTCAATTGCTAAATCCTTTAATATAACGAAAAACAGCGCATTTAACTATAATCCGTTTCATTATCAGAATGGCTCAAACGTGTATTTTAAGCATTTTTGGCTATTTTCAGGGTCGTGTATATTACTGTCATTTTTTTTTTAGTGCACTTTTTTCTCTCAATTGCTAAATCCTTTAATATAACGAAAAACAGCGCATTTAACTATAATCCGTTTCATTATCAGAATGGCTCAAACGTGTATTTTAAGCATTTTTGGCTATTTTCAGGGTCGTGTCTTTTTTTTTTTTAGTGCACTTTTTTCTCTCAATTGCTAAATCCTTTAATATAACGAAAAACAGCGCATTTAACTATAATCCGTTTCATTATCAGAATGGCTCAAACGTGTATTTTAAGCATTTTTGGCTATTTTCAGGGTCGTGTCATTTTTTTTTAGTGCACCTTTTTTCTCTCAATTGCTAAATCCTTTAATATAACGAAAAACAGCGCATTTAACTATAATCCGTTTCATTATCAGAATGGCTCAAACGTGTATTTTAAGCATTTTTGGCTATTTTCAGGGTCGTGTATATTACTGTCATTTTTTTTTTTAGTGCACTTTTTTCTCTCAATTGCTAAATCCTTTAATATAACGAAAAACAGCGCATTTAACTATAATCCGTTTCATTATCAGAATGGCTCAAACGTGTATTTTAAGCATTTTTGGCTATTTTCAGGGTCCTGTCATTTTTTTTTAGTGCACCTTTTTTCTCTCAATTGCTAAATCCTTTAATATAACGAAAAACAGCGCATTTAACTATAATCCGTTTCATTATCAGAATGGCTCAAACGTGTATTTTAAGCATTTTTGGCTATTTTCAGGGTCGTGTCATTTTTTTTTTAGTGCACCTTTTTTCTCTCAATTGCTAAATCCTTTAATATAACGAAAATCAGCGCATTTAACTATAATCCGTTTCATTATCAGAATGGCTCAAACGTGTATTTTAAGCATTTTTGGCTATTTTCAGGGTCGTGTATATTACTGTCATTTTTTTTTTAGTGCACCTTTTTTCTCTCAATTGCTAAATCCTTTAATATAACGAAAAAAGCGCATTTAACTATAATCCGTTTCATTATCAGAATGGCTCAAACGTGTATTTTAAGCATTTTTGGCTATTTTCAGGGTCGTGTCATTTTTTTTTTAGTGCACCTTTTTTCTCTCAATTGCTAAATCCTTTAATATAACGAAAAACAGCGCATTTAACTATAATCCGTTTCATTATCAGAATGGCTCAAACGTGTATTTTAAGCATTTTTGGCTATTTTCAGGGTCGTGTCATTTTTTTTTTTAGTGCACCTTTTTTCTCAATTGCTAAATCCTTTAATATAACGAAAATCAGCGCATTTAACTATAATCCGTTTCATTATCAGAATGGCTCAAACGTGTATTTTAAGCATTTTTGGCTATTTTCAGGGTCGTGTCATTTTT
This sequence comes from Penaeus japonicus, assembly GCF_977035675.1. NCBI lineage: Eukaryota > Metazoa > Arthropoda > Malacostraca > Decapoda > Penaeidae > Penaeus > Penaeus japonicus. The sequence goes on from NW_028234417.1 coordinate 17,470,512, forward strand.
TTTTTTAGTGCACCTTTTTTCTCTCAATTGCTAAATCCTTTAATATAACGAAAATCAGCGCATTTAACTATAATCCGTTTCATTATCAGAATGGCTCAAACGTGTATTTTAAGCATTTTTGGCTATTTTCAGGGTCGTGTTATTTTTTTTTTAGTGCACCTTTTTTCTCTCAATTGCTAAATCCTTTAATATAACGAAAAACAGCGCATTTAACTATAATCCGTTTCATTATCAGAATGGCTCAAACGTGTATTTTAAGCATTTTTGGCTATTTTCAGGGTCGTGTGATTTTTTTTTAGTGCACCTTTTTTCTCTCAATTGCTAAATCCTTTAATATAACGAAAATCAGCGCATTTAACTATAATCCGTTTCATTATCAGAATGGCTCAAACGTGTATTTTAAGCATTTTTGGCTATTTTCAGGGTCGTGTCATTTTTTTTTAGTGCACCTTTTTTCTCTCAATTGCTAAATCCTTTAATATAACGAAAAACAGCGCATTTAACTATAATCCGTTTCATTATCAGAATGGCTCAAACGTGTATTTTAAGCATTTTTTGCTATTTTCAGGGTCGTTATTTTTTTTTTTAAGGTACCTTTTTTCTCTCAATTGCTAAATCCTTTAATATAACGAAAAGCAGCGCATCTAACTATAATCCGTTTCATTATCAGAATGGCTCAAACGTGTATTTTAAGCATTTTTGGCTATTTTCAGGGTCGTGTCATTTTTTTTTTTAGTGCACCTTTTTTCTCTCAATTGCTAAATCCTTTAATATAAGAAAAATTAGCGCATTGAACTAAAATCCGTTTCATTATCAGAAATGCTCAAACGTGTATTTTAAGCATTTTTGGCTATTTTCAGGGTCGTATATAGTACTGTCATTTTTTTCATTGCACATTTTTTCTCTCAATTAGTAAATCCTTTAACATAATGAAATTCAGCGCATTTAACTACAATCCGTTTCATTATCAGAATGGCTCAAATGTGTATTTTAAGCATTTTTGGCTATTTACAGAGTCTTGTATATTATTCTCATTTTTTTTTTTATCGCACATTTTTTCTTTCAATTCGTAAATCCTTTAATATAACGAAAATCAGTGCATTTAATTATAATCCATTTCATTATCATAATGGCTCAAACGTGTATTTTAAGCATTTTTGGCTATTTTCAGGATCGTGTCATTTTTTTTTTTTTAGTGCACCTTTTTTCTCTCAATTGTTAAATCCTTTAATATAACAAAAATCAGTGCATTGAACTGTAATCCGTTTCGTTATCAGAATGGCTCTAACGTGTATTTTAAGCATTTTTGGCTTTTTTTCAGGATCGTCATTTTTTTTTTTGCACCTTTTTTCTCGCAATTGCTAAATCCTTTAATATAACGAAAATCAGCGCATTTAACTATAATCCGTTTCATTATCAGAATGGCTCAAACGTGTATTTTAAGCATTTTTGGCTATTTTCAGGATCGTCATATTTTTTTTTTTATGCACTTTTTTCTCTCAATTGCTTTTCCTTTAATATAACGACGATCAGTGGATTTAACTGTAATCCGTTTCGTTATCAGAATGGCTCAAACGTGTATTTTAAGCATTTTTGGCTTTTTTCAGGATGTATCTTTACTGTCATTTTTTTCTTGCACCTTTTTTCTCGCAATTGATTTTTCCTTTAATATAACAAAATCAGCGCATTTTCATTATCAGAATGGCTCTAACGTGTATTTTAGGCCTTTTTGGCTTTTTTTCAGGATCGTCCATTTTTTTGGTGCACTTTTATCTCGCAATTGATTTTTCCTTTAATATAGCAAAAATCAGTGCATTGAACTATAATCCGTTTCCTTATCAGAATGGCTCTAACGTGTATTTTAAGCATTTTTGGCTTTTTTCATGTCCGTCATTTTTTTTTTCTTGCAACTTTTTTTCTCGCAATTGATTTTTCCTTTAATATAACAAAAATCAGTGCATTTAACTGTAATCCGTTTCGTTATCAGAATGGCTCTAACGTGTATTTTAAGCATTTTTGGCTTTTTTTCAGGGTCGTGAAATTTTTTTGTGCACTTTTTTCTCGCAATTGATTTTTTCTTTAATATAACGAAAATAAGCGCATTTAACTGTAATCCGTTTCGTTATCAGAATGGCTCTAACGTGTATTTTAAGCATTTTTGGCTTTTTTTAGGATCGTCATTTTTTTTTCTTGCACCTTTTTTCTCAATTGCTAAATTGATTTTATAACCGCATTTAACTATAAAAATCAGTGCATTTAACTGTAATCCGTTTCGTTATCAGAATGGCTCTAACGTGTATTTTAAGCATTTTTGGCTTTTTTCAGGATCGTCATTTTTTTTCTTGCACCTTTTTTCTCGCAATTGATTTTTCCTTTAATATAACAAAAATCAGTGCATTTAACTGTAATCCGTTTCGTTATCAGAATGGCTCTAACGTGTATTTTAAGCATTTTGGCTTTTTTTCAGGATCGTCATTTTTTTTTTCTTGCACCTTTTTTCTCGCAATTGATTTTTCCTTTAATATAACAAAAATCAGTGCATTTAACTGTAATCCGTTTCGTTATCAGAATGGCTCTAACGTGTATTTTAAGCATTTTTGGCTTTTTTTCAGGATCGTCATTTTTTTTTTTGCACCTTTTTTTCTCGCAATTGATTTTTCCTTTAATATAACAAAAAATCAGTGCATTTAACTGTAATCCGTTTCGTTATCAGAATGGCTCTAACGTGTATTTTAAGCATTTTTGGCTTTTTTTCAGGATCGTCATTTTTTTTTTCTTGCACCTTTTTTCTCGCAATTGATTTTTCTTTAATATAACAAAAATCAGTGCATTTAACTGTAATCCGTTTCGTTATCAGAATGGCTCTAACGTGTATTTTAAGCATTTTTGGCTTTTTTTCAGGATCGTCATTTTTTTTTCTTGCACCTTTTTTCTCGCAATTGATTTTTCTTTAATATAACAAAAATCAGTGCATTTAACTGTAATCCGTTTCGTTATCAGAATGGCTCTAACGTGTATTTTAAGCATTTTTGGCTTTTTTTCAGGATCGTCATTTTTTTTTTCTTGCACCTTTTTTCTCGCAATTGATTTTTCCTTTAATATAACAAAAATCAGTGCATTTAACTGTAATCCGTTTCGTTATCAGAATGGCTCTAACGTGTATTTTAAGCATTTTTTTTTCAGGATCGTCATTTTTTTTTCTTGCACCTTTTTTCTCGCAATTGATTTTTCCTTTAATATAACAAAAATCAGTGCATTTAACTGTAATCCGTTTCGTTATCAGAATGGCTCTAACGTGTATTTTAAGCATTTTTGGCTTTTTTTCAGGATCGTCATTTTTTTTTCTTGCACCTTTTTTCTCGCAATTGATTTTTCCTTTAATATAACAAAAATCAGTGCATTTAACTGTAATCCGTTTCGTTATCAGAATGGCTCTAACGTGTATTTTAAGCATTTTTGGCTTTTTTCAGGATCGTCATTTTTTTTTCTTGCACCTTTTTTCTCGCAATTGATTTTTCCTTTAATATAACAAAAATCAGTGCATTTAACTGTAATCCGTTTCGTTATCAGAATGGCTCTAACGTGTATTTTAAGCATTTTTGGCTTTTTTTCAGGGTCGTCATTTTTTTTTTCTTGCTCTTTTTTTTCTGAATTGCTTAATCCTTTAATGTAAGGAAAATCAGTGCATTTAACTGTAATCCGTTTCATTATCAGAATGGCTCAAACGTGTATTTTAAGCATTTTTGGCTATTTTCAGGATCGTCATTTTTTTTTCTTGCACCTTTTTTCTCTCAATTGCTAAATTCTTTATTATAACAAAAATCAGTGCATTTAACTGTAATCCGTTTCGTTATCAGAAAGGCTCTAACGTGTATTTTAAGCATTTTTGGCTATTTTCAGGGTCGTGTATATTACTGTCATTTTTTTTTTTTTTTAGTGCACCTTTTTTCTTTCAATTGCTAAATCCTTTAATATAACGAAAAACAGCGCATTTAAGTATAACCCGTTTCATTATCAGAATGACTCAAACGTGTATTTTAAGCATTTTTGTCTATTTTCAGGGTCGTATATATTAGTCATTTTTTTAATTGCACCTTTTTTCTCTCAATTGCTAAATCCTTTAATATAATGAAAATCAGCGCATTTAATTGTAATCCGTTTCATTATCAGAATGGCTCAAACGTGTATTTTAAGCATTTTTGGCTTTTTTTCAGGATCGTCATTTTTTTTAGTGCACCTTTTTTCTCTCAATTGCTAAATCCTTTAATATAACGAAAATCAGCGCATTTAAATAGAATCCGTTTCATTATCAGAATACCTCAAACGTTTATTTTAAGCATTTTTGGCTATTTTCAGTGTCATAGATATTACTGTCATTTTTTTAGTGCACCTTTTTTCTCTCAATTGCTAAATCCTTTAATATAACGAAAATCAGTGCATTTAACTATAATCCGTTTCGTTATCAGAAAGGCTCTAACGTGTATTTTAAGCATTTTTGGCTTTTTTTCAGGATCGTCATTTTTTTTTTCTTTAGTGCATTTTTTTTCTCTCAATTGCTAAATCCTTTAATATAACGAAAATCAGCGCATTTAACTATAATCCGTTTCGTTATCAGAATGGCTCAAACGTGTATTTTAAGCATTTTTGGCTTTTTTTCAGGATCGTCATTTTTTTTTCTTGCACCTTTTTTTTCGCAATTGATTTTTCCTTTAATATAACGAAATTCAGCGCATTTAACTGTAATCCGTGTCCTTATAAGAATGGCTCTAACGTGTAATTAAAGCATTTTTGGCTTTTTTTCAGGGTCATGTATACTATTATCATTTTTTTTTCTAGTGCACCTTTTCTCTCTCAATTCCTAAATCATTTAATATAACGAAAATCAGCGCATTTAACTATAATCAGGTTCAATATCAGAACGGCTTAAACGTGGATTTTTAGCATTTTTTGCTATTTTCATTTTTTTTAGTGCAACTTTTTTCTCTCAATTGCTAAATCCTTTACTATAACTAAAATCAGCGCATTTAACCAGAGTCTCCTTCATTATCAGAATGGCTTAAACGTGTATTTTAAGCATATTCAGCTATTTGTAGGGTCGTATATATTACTTTTTTTTTAGTGCACCCTTTTTCTCTCAATTGCTAAATCCTTTACTATAACGAAAATCAATGCATTTTAACTATAATCTCCTTCATTATCAAAATGGCTTAAACGTGTATTTTAAGCATTTTCGGCTATTTTCAGGGTCGTATATATTACTGTCATTTTTTTTAATGCACCTTTTTTCTCTCCATTGCTAATTCCTTTAGTATAACGAAAATCAGCGCATTTAACTATAATCCGTTTCATTATCAGAATGGCTCAAACGTGTATTTTAAGTATTTTTAGCTATTTTCAGGGTCGTATATATTACTCTCACTATTTTAGTGCTCCTTTTTTCTCTCAATGGCTAAATCCTTTAATATAATGAAAATCAGTACATTTAACTATAATTCGTTTCATTATCAGAATGGCTGAAACGTGTATTTAAAGCATTTTGGCTATTTTCAGGGTCGTATATATTACTGTCATTTTTTTTTAGTGCACTTTTTTTCTCTCAATTGCTAAATCCTTTAAATTAACGAAAATCAGCGCATTTAACTATAATCCGTTTTATTATCAAAATGGCTCGAACGTGTATTTTAAGGATTTTTGTCGATTTTCAGAGTCGTATATATTAGTCCTTTTTTTAATTCACCTTTTTTCTCTCAATTGCTAAATCCTATAATATAACGAAAATCAGCATTTATAACTATAATCCATTTCATTATCAGAATGGTTCAAACGTGTATTTTAAGCTTTTTTGGCTATTTTCAGGGTCATATATATGTCATTTTTTTCTAGTGCCCCTTTTTTCTCTCAATTCCTAAATCTTTTAACATAACAAAAATCAGCGCAGTTAACTATAATCCGTTTTATTATCATAATCGCTCAAACGTGTATTCCAAGCATTTTTGGCTTTTTTAAGGGTCGTATATATCACTGTCATTTTCTTTAGTGCAACTTTTTCCTCTCAATTGCTAAATCCTTTAATATAACGAAAATCGGCGCATTCAACTATAATCCGTTTCATTATTAGAATGGCTCAAACGTGTTTTTTAAGCATATTTGGCTATTTTCAGGGTCGTATTTTTTTATTTAGTGCACATTTTTTCTCTCAAATGCTATCTCCTTTAATATAACGAAAATCAGGGCATTTAAGTATAATCCGTTTCGTTATCAGAATGGCTCAAACGTGTATTTTAAGCATTTTTGGCTATTTTCAGGGTCGTAGATATTACTGTTTTTTTTTTTTTTTAGTGCACCTTTTTTCTTTTTCTATTGCTAAATCCTTTAATATAAGGGAAATCTTCGCATTTAACTATAATCCGTTTCATTATCAGAATGGCTCAAATTTTAAGCATTTTTGGCTATTTTCAGGGTCGTATATATTACTGTCATTTTTTTTTAGTGCACCTTTTTTCTCTCAATTACTAAATCCTTTAATATAACGAAAATCAGCTCATTTCACTAAAATCCGTTTCATTATCAGAATGGCTTAAACGTGTATTTTAAGAATTTTTGGGTATTTCCAGGGTCGTATATATTACTGTTATTTTTTTAGTGCACCTTTTTACTCGCTATTGCTAAATCCTTTAAAATTAACGAAAATCAGTGCATTTAAGTATAATCCGTTTTATTATCAGAATGGCTCAAACGATTATTTTAAGCATTTTTGGCAATTTTCAGGGTCGTATATATTACTGTCATTTATTTAGTGCACCTTTTTTCTCTTAATTGCTAAATCCTTTAATATAATGAAAATCAGCGCATTTAACTATAATCCGTTTCATTAACAGAATGGCTCAAACGTTTATTTTAAGCATTTTTGGCTATTTTCAGGTTCGTATATATCACTGTCATTTTTTTAGTGCACCTTTTTTCTCTCAATTGCTAAATCCTTTAATATAACGAAAAAAAGCATTTATAACTATAATCCGTGTCATTATCAGAATGGCTCAAACGTATATATTAATTTTTTTTTTTTGGCTATTTTCAGGGTCGTATATATTAGTAATTTCTTTTTTTCTAGTGCACCTTTTTTCTCTCAATTGCTAAATCCTTCAATATAACGAAAATCAGCGCATTTAACTATAATCCGTTTCATTATCAGAATGGATCAAACGTGTATTTTTTGCATTTTTAGCTATTTTCAGGGTCGTATATATTGCTGTAACCTTTTTTTAGTGCACTTTTTTCTCTCAATTGCTAAATCCTTTGATATACCGAAAATCAGCGCATTTAACTATAATCCGTTTCAGTATCAGAATGGCTCAAACGTGTATTTTAAGAATTTTTGGCTAATTTGAGGGTTGTATGTATTACTGTCATTTTTTTTTAGTGCACCTTTTTTCTCAGTTGCTAAATCGTTTAATATAACGAAAATCAAAGCATTTAACTATAATCTGTTTCATTATCAGAATGCCTCAAACGTGTATTTTAAGCTTTTTTGGCTATTTTCAGGGTCGTATTTGTTACTGTCATTTTTTCTTTTAGTGCACCTTTTTTCTCTCAATTGCTTAATCCTTTAATACAGTGTTTCCCAAACCCATGGTCGCGACCCAAATAAGGGTCGCGAGGGTTTTTCTGAGGGTCGCGGACGGTCTCCGAAAAAAACATAATTATGATATTACATTACGTTACATACGATTATTTATCGATTTATTGTATTTTAATTTTATCGTCACTTGATTCCCAGTCATTGTGGGATCTCTTCTCCTTTATTATAATCTCTAGGTGTTATAACAGTAAATAATGTGGTGTAGGCTACATATTGTATCGATGTATTATTCATCTTTATATTAAAAACTTGTAATTAACAAATTGATTTATTGTTTTCTTCTTTCCAGGTCTGAACTCTAAAAATGGCCCAACGCAAAACACAATTGGAGTATAAGCCTGAGTTCTTGAAATATGGCTTCACTGAGATGAGAGAACGATCTGGGAACGTCCGACCCCAGTGTGTTCAGTGCCTGCAAGTCCTCGCCAATGAATCTATGAAGGAAAATAAATTGAAGCGTCATCTGCACTCAGTTCATCCAAAGTTTGTTGAAAAACCACTGAGTTACTGGAAGGACAAGGAAGAACAAACAAAACGAAGTCGGATTGATGCTCCCTCGAGTACGGCTTTTTCTCTGGAGAAAGCTTCTTTGGCGTCCTTTGAAGTGTCATGGATAATTCCAAGATGCAAAAAGCCTCATAACATTGGAGAGGAGCTGGTAAAGCCAGCAGCAGTGGCAATGGTAAAGACTATTGGTGGAGCAGATATTGCCAAGAAGGTTGAATCGGTACCACTTTCCGACAATAGCATTAAACGTAGAATTGATCTCATTTCAGAATATATTTTGGCTCAACTGATTGTGGCACTGAAAAAAGCAGGAACATTTTCTTTGCAGACGGATGAGTCTGTGGATATTGCAGGTAACCCTCAACTGATGTTTTTTGTAAGGTACAAGGGAGAAGATGACATTCAGGAAGAATTTCTCTTCTGTAATGCCCTGTCAACTACCACCACTGGAGAAGATATCTTTAATATGATGAACAATTTTTTAAAGAAACATGATCTAAACTGGTTGAATTGTTTGGCAGTGTGCACCGATGGAGCTCTATCAATGATGGGAAGTCGTCTGGGTTTTGTTACTCGCATTAAAGCAGAAAACCCTGATGTCATAATAATTCACTGTTTTTTACATCGAGAAAACCTTGCTTCTCATCGCTTGCAACCAGACCTCCATGCAGTTTTAAATGATGCCATCCAAATTGTGAATTTTGTCAAGGCTAGGGCTTTAAACTCACGTATTTTCCATAAAATGTGTGAAGAGATGGGATCACATCACCAAGACTTGCTGTTCCACTCTGATGTCCGTTGGCTATCTCGGGGAAAGATTCTTGGAAGAGTTATTGAACTAAAAACTGAAATTGAAATATTTCTGCGTGAGAAAAAGCATGCACTTGCAGACTGCTTTAAAAACGTTGCTTGGCTGGCAAAGCTTGCTTATTTGGGCGACATCTTCATGCACCTGAATGAACTGAATTCAGACATGCAGGGCCGAAATCATACGATGGTGGACATTGGTGAAAAAATTGTCTCATTCAAGAAAAAAATTGCTCTTTGGAGAGAAAAGTTGGCCAGAGGAAAAACTGCAGCCTTTCCAGAACTAAGTGCTGTGCTGGAAGATTCATCAGAAATATCCCTTGTTGACATCAAAAATATTTTTGAAGATCATCTGAAGAACCTTCAAGAAGAAATGGACAGGTATTTTCCAGAAAATGTCGACCTCAAGAAGCATAGCTGGATCAGGAATGTTTTCAGTGTGAACGTCAGTGAAGTTGGTGAGGATATCCCAGGGTTTCAAGAGGAACTTATAGACCTCCAGGAAAATCAAGTGCAGAAACAACACTTTGAAAACCTCCAGTATTCAAAATTTTGGACCCAACTCAAGGATAAGCCCATTCTGACTCGGGAGGATGAAAAAGCTCTTCTCCCTTTTCCAACAACATATCTCTGTGAACAAGGGTTTTCAAGCCTTGTTACGATCAAGACTAAAGCAAGGAACCGCTTGGATCCCCAGCATGACTTGCGTTGTGCTCTAACAATCAACATAAAGCCCAACTTAGAGGATCTCACTCACAAAATGAAGCAGTTCCACGGTAGCCACTGAGAAAACATTTTTGGTTTTGTGACTTGACTACCAAATCATGTAATAAACTTAGTCTCATTTTCATGAAAATTTGTTTTTTCAATTGCTCCTATTTAAAGTTGATTGAAAATCATTGTGTTAGTAATATAAATTTACTCAATAAAACTATATACAATTATAAATAAGTGTAACATATCAAAATTATTGGTGACTAGCACTACATGTACGTACACTCATTTAGGGTCGCCGGGCTAGGCCAAGATTGTATTTAGGGTCACGACCAAAAAAGTTTGGGAACCACTGCTTTAATATATCGAAAATCAGCGCATTTAACTATGATCTTCATTATCAGAATGGCTTCAACGTGTATTTTAAGCATTTTTGGGTATTTTCAGGATCGTATATATTACTCTTTTTTTTGCACGTTTTTTCTCTCAATTGCTTTTTCCTATTTTTTTCTGTTGCAATTTCTTTATTCTGATATTTAATAGATAATATATATTTTTTAATATGTATTTTATATTTAGAAGGGTATTTTCAGGATCGTATACATTACTCTCAATTTTTTGCACCTTTTTTGTCTCAATTGCTTTTTCTTTTTTTTCAATTCCTTTATTCTGATATTTGTTATATAATATATATTTCAATATGTATTCTAATCTTTTTGGTTTATATTCAGGATCGTATATATTATTCGCTTTTTTCACCTTTTTTCTCTCAATTGTTTTTATCTATTTTTTCTGTTGCAATTCATTTATTCTGATATTTAATATATAACATATATTTTGATATGTAATTTAACCTTCGGGGGATATTTTCAGGATCGAATACATTACTCTCATTTTTTTTGCACCTTTTTCCTATTTTTTCTGTTGCAATTCCTTTATTCTGATATTTGATATAACATATCTATTTTATTATGTATTTTATTTTTTGGGGGTTATTTTCAGGATCGTATACATTACTCTCAATTTCTTTTTTGCTCCTTTTTTCTCTCAATTCCTTTTTTTTCTTTTTTTCTGTTGCAATTCCTTTATTCTGACATTTATTATATAAAATATATTTTGATATGTATTTTATTTTTGGGGGGGTATTTTCAGGATTGTATACATTACTCAGATTTTTTTTTTTTTGCACCTTTTTTTCTCTCAATTGTTTTTTTCCTATTTTTTCTGTTGCAATTCCTTAATTCTGATATTTGATATATAATATATATTTTGATATGTATTCTATTCTTTCAGGGTAGTATACATTACCCTTGTTATTATTATTTTTTTATCTTTTTTTTCTCAATTGCTTTTTCCTATTTTTTTCTGTTGCAATTCCTTAATTCTGATATTTAATATATGATACATATTTTAATTTGTATTCTATTCTTTCGGGGGTACTTTCAGGGTTGTATACATTACTCTTATTATTATCATTTTTTTTTGTATCTTTTTTTTCTCAATTGCTTTTTCCTATTTTTTTCTGTTGCAATTCCTTTATTCTGATATTTAATATATGATACATATTTTAATTTGTATTGTAATTTTTGAGGGGCATTTTCAGGATCGTATATTGCACCTTTTTTCTCTCAATTGCTTTTTCCTTTTTTTCAATTCCTTTATTCTGATATCTAATATATAATGTATATTTTAATATGTTTTCTATTTTTTTTTGGGTATTTTCAGGATCGCTTATTTTACTCTCATTTTTTTTTCTTTGCATCTTTTTTTCTCTCAGTTGCTTTTTCCTTTTTTTCTGTTGCAATTCCTTTATTCTGATATTTGATATAAAATATATATCTTAATATGTATTTCATTTTTGGGGGGTATTTTCAGGATCGTATACATTACTCTTATTTTATTTATTTTTTATTTTTGCACCTTTTTTCCCTCAATTGCTTTTTCCTTTTTTTCAGTTGTAATTCCTTTATTCTGATATTTAATATATGATATATATTTTAATATGTATTTTATTTTTTGAGGGGTATTTTCAGGATTGGATACATTATTCTCATTTTTTTGCATCTTTTTTCTCTTCATTGCTTTTTTTTCTTTTTTCAATTCCTTTATTCTGATATTTAATATATAATATATATCTCAATATGTATTCTAATCTTTTTTGGGCATTTTCAGGATCGTATACATTACTCTCATTTTTTTGCATCCTTTTTCTTTCAATCGCTTTTTCCTTTTTTCTGTTGCAATTTCCTTTATTCTGATATTTGATATATAATGTATATTTTAATACGTATTTTTTTTTTTTTTTTTTTTTTTTTTGGGGGGGGGGGGTATTTTTAGGATCGTATACATTACTCTCATTTTTTTGCACCTGTTTTCTCATAATTGCTTTTTCCTTTGATATAACGAAAATCAGCGTATTTAACTGTAATCCGTTTCATTATCAGAATGGCTCTAACGTGTATTCTAATATTTTTTGGGTATTTTCAGGATCGTATATATCACTCTCATTTTTTTTCACCTTTTTTCTCTCAATTACTTTTTGCTATTTTTATTCTGATATCTAATATATAATATAAATTTTAATATGTATTTTATTTTTTGGGGGGGTACTTTTAGGATCGTACACATTACTCTCTTTTTGTTTTGCACCTTTTTTCTCTCAATTGCTTTTTCCTATTTTTTTCTGTTGCAATTCCTTTATTCTGATATTTGATATATAATATATAATAATTAGATTTTTTTTTCAGGATCGTATACATTACTCTCAATTTGTTTTGCACCTTTTTTATCTTAATTGCTTTTTCCTTTTTTTTTTCAATTCCTTTATTCTGATATTTGATAAATAATATATAATTTAATATGTATTCCAATCTTTTTTGGGTATTTTCAGGATCGTATATATCACTCTCATTTATTTATTTTTTTTTTGCACCTTTTTCCTTTCAATTGCTTTTCCCTTTTTTCTGTTGCAATTCCTTTATTTTGATATTTAATATATGATATGTATTTTAATATGCATTTTATTTTTTGAAGGGTATTTTCAGGATCGTATATATTGCTCTCAATTTTTTTGCACCTTTTTTCTCTCAAATGGTTTATCCTTTTTTTAATTTCTTTATATTGTAGTAGTGCGGGACGCCCTGTACCTGTAGCGAATAGGTGTAGTACCGTTGAATACCAAATAGACGTCCTGTCTACCACTAAATGTAGTGTGCAATGTCGCGGTCGACGGCGCCGTCCAAGCGCAATCGCCCTCGATTACGTCACATAAAGGTGCGCCATGCCTCAATTAAGATCGAAATTGAATGCCATGACTTTGCAGGAACGTATCTTGAGCGAGGAAGCAATATTGAAACACCAGTGACCCCTGTCAACCCCTTTGGCGACATCGAGTGACGTTAGATACGACTCTGGCGCCGCTTCATCATCTCGCTGCTTCCGGGTCGACGTAGCAGCATGACAAGTGGATGCCCTATCAACCTGGAACGATATCAGGCCATTCCAGCATCCCCTGGCCTGAAATGATGAATATAAACATTAGTTGCAGTTGCCAGATGCCACCAGAATCATTCGCTGCAATTCTATCTGCTCTTCTGCGACGTAAATCGCGTTGTCGCGCCGCATCGTTCTTTTTTTAATGTTTATTAATGTTCTTAGGATGTAAGGAGTTTTTATTTCAAATGCTAGGATATATATTTATGTGTTGATGACACTGCAATACGTAATCTCTTGTACACAGAACATTCGAGCTTTTATTGCATAGAGAAGGTCGGGAGGTTGTTTCTTAAGCTGGAGCATCTTTAGACGTTTAATCGGTTTTGCACTTTTACTTATTTTGTCAGTTTTAAGAGCTTTTACCCCTTTTTAGCGTATTTTATTCCCGACCATTCTTTTGTTTACATTCGGGTTTGTTTTTATTTACTTTTTTTTTGCCCCTGCGTTTTAAGAGTCATTTTTATTTTTCACTAATTCCATTTTAAGAACATTATTTCATTTTTAGTTATTTTACGTGTTTATTTACTTTTACGTAGTATTTTAAGATAACTCGAAAGCTCTGTATATAAGAGCTGCCACGTGGGCTTCCAGCGGAGCCCGCTTCCAGCCTTTGTTCAACACGCTTGTCTTGTCAGAAAGCTCTGTTCTCTCTCTTCGAGTACCCTGGCTGATTTTTCCATCTCGTCCAGCAATCAGATAAGTTATTGGTCGTGTACAGTTGTGAAATTCAGGTCGAGAGTGGTGATTATTGCATCAAAATTAACGCCAGGTATAACATAGACAAGGTGCCTTCTTTTTACTTTATTCGTGACTAAATTCTGCAGAAAACTATATATTGTGGTGTCATCTATGTGACTGCGTCAATTCGCCATATTTCATTTATATTAGTCAAGCTAATAATTCGTTTCTTTTAATTGTTTATAACTGCTTGCCCCTATACGCAGTTATTTTAGTACAATTATTAAGTTAATCTATATTCAGTATTTAGGAAATTGTCTAGTATCATTCCGGTATTTCCGCCTCCACATCCATTTTAGATTAATTTTATTGGGGCGACATCAACCCCGATTTCTAAGTTGATTCGTTTCGCTATTTATCTATTTTTATTGTGTTAGTTAAGGTCCCTTTTGCTACTGTTTGTATACCATCGGATATTTCTATATGTATATATATATATATATATATATATATATATATATATATATATATATATATATATATATATATATATATATATATATATATATATATATATTTATATATATATATATATATATATATATATATATATATATATATATATATATATATATACATATATATATATATATATATATATATATATATATATATATATATATATATATATATATATATATAATATATATATATATATATATATACATACATATATCTATCTATCTATCTATCTATCTATCTATCTATAAATATATATATATATACATATATGTCACCTCTTGAACGGTGTCAAAGAGTGAACGTCTGTGGAGCAAAGGCCAACAACTATAAAGTTCATTTATTTTTACATGTATGTCAATTGTTCTGTTATTTAATGATTACGGTATTTCTGCACATAATAAACGAAATTACCTGTGAAGTGTTTCTGAATCATATATTTTAAATACCGAGTGAATGATTATTATTCTAAAGTTTGTTTATTCATTTTAAATAATTTTAATTTGTTTCTCATTGTGGATACTTTGGCTGAAGGATGATACGAAATTACCTTAAAACTGGAGAAAAATATTAATCTGAATATTGTATTTGAAACGAAGAGATCAATTTCAGCTTTCCAACTGAAGAGAATTATTCAATTATTCTATCCGAATAGAAAGATTAACTTGAATTCGGTATCTGGAAAAGAAGAAAGATATTAACAATACTATAATAATACGACTGCGCATACGAGGTTGAGCATACGTTAAAATAATTATCAAATGAAATTGATTGCGCCAGTATATGTGAATGAGTGATGGATATACTCCTGGCCTATTCATTTATAAATTATTAAAAAACTTGGTCCCAGAAGAAATTTATGTACTTACCTGGAAGCTGGTTTCATTGCTTTTAAAGATTTGGATTACTATTTACCTGAGAGTTGAAGTCGCCTTAGATGATGGACTCTTGGATTACTATTTACCTATGGTTGAAGTCTCCAGCTACATGTTGATTACTCTGAAGGCTCGCACAGGTAGGCATAATTAGTACACATCGAGTCGGTTATCACGCAGTCTCTCACTGTTTACTCACTCACACATTCGTCGGGTTATTCGTTCGTACATTCACACATCTCATATACCCACCACGCCCCCTCGGTTCGCACGCTACCAAACCACTTTCGTACACGCATATTATACACACATACATCCACGCCCACACTCTTGTTTTTCCCTTACACTCTCTTGCACACGATTCTTACACCCCCACACACACATGACGTTCCCAGACGTATAACTGGGTGGTGGCAGCAAAGGAAGAGTGACGTGCCAAGCGGGCTAATTCTATGTATATACTCATCATTACACATCTCCATATTATACACATTTGGCATTGAGCCATTGCACTGTCATTCCGTACATCTGCACACTACATTTAGTGGTAGGCAGGACGTCTATTTGGTATTCAACGGTACTACGCCTATTCGCCACAGGTATAGGGCGTCCCGCACTACTACACCTGTATATTTGGTGTCCAGCGGTGGGATGCGATCTAGTGGTTACCTCCTAATTCATTCAATTAATTAGGGTCGAGAGACGTATTTTGTCAGTAGTTGTAGCTAAAACCAATCGCGAATCTTTAAATTCATATTCATAACTTGAAAATGGATAAGCAGACCAGGAACAGGCAAACAGACACAGATGAACATTTGGATTCGTCAGGTAGCAATCCGACTGAACCACTTACAGGGAATAGTACTTTGATAGATGGAGAACAAAGGGGTGCTATTGGTTTAACCATGTATGAGGAATTGTCGCAGAAGTACGAGGCCCTCCAGACGCAATTTCTCGCTGTCCAAGAGCAGTGTACGACTTTGTCTAGGCTAATTAATGTAGGTGCTAGCACAAGTTCAGATGACAATATTCGTCCTGCCTCTAATCCATCTGATGTTTTATCAAGGTCAGAGCTTGTAACCATTCGTGAGCCAATTCCTCATTTTAAAGCCGAGATTCCAGCCTCGCAACCACTCCGTAGAAACCAAGAATTAGAAACCTGGTTGTGTCATGTAGAAAATGCTCATCCATATGCACCAGATACTGTGTTGATTCGAGCGGCACGCACTAGTTGTTGTGGGGCAGCGGATGCTATTGTTAATTCAGCCATCTTTGATAACATTTCTTCTTGGGTAGAATTCAAAGAAGCTTTGGAATGTGTTCCTCAACAGATTTCCTTAAGCATTTAAATTAAGCATTTACTCTTGGTGCTCTGACTCCCCATGATTTCTTCTTGTCCATTGAAACGGTATGTCAAGGGATTAGGGATTATTCCTCAGGATTAGGCCCCCCAGATGTTCTTATGAGGCGTACATTTCTCGAAGATTACCATTCTGATAATAAAACGGATTAAAATATCCAAAAATGCTTAAAATACACATTAGAGCCATTGTGATAATGAAACGGATTACAGTTAAATGAGCTGATTTTCGTTATATTAAAAAAAAGCAATTGCGAGAAAAAAGGTGCTATAAAAAAAAATGACAGTAATATAAACGATCTTGAAAATATCCAAAAATGCTTAAAATACACGTTAGAGCCATTCTGATAATGAAACGGATTACAGTTAAATGCGCTGATTTTCGTTATATTAAAGGAAAAAGCAATTGAGAGAAAAAAGGTGCAGCAAAAAAAAATGACAGTAATATATACAATCCTGAAAATATCCTAAAATGCTTAAAATACACGTCAGAGCCATCATCATAATGAAACGGATTACAGTTAAATGCGCTGATTTTTTTTATATATAAGGGAAAAAGCAATTGAGAGAAAAAAGGTGCAACAAAAAAAAAAGAAAAATGACAGTAATATATGCGATCATTATAATACCCAAAATTATATTAAAGGAGAAAGCAATTGCGAGAAAAAAGGTGCTACAAAAAAAACAAAAAAAAATGACAGTAATATAAACGATCTTGAAAATATCCAAAAGTGCTTAAAATACACGTTAGAGCCAATCTGATAATGAAACGGATTACAGTTAAATTAACTTATTTTCGTTATATCAAAGGAAAAAGCAATTGCGAGAAAAAATGTGCAACAAAAAAAAAAATGACAGTATTATATACGATCTTGGAAAAATCCAAAAATGCTTAAAATGCACATTAGAGCCATTCTGATAATGAAACGGATTACAGTTAAATGCGCTGATGTTCGTTATATTAAAGAAAAAAGCAATTCAAAGAAAAGAGGTGTAACAACAACAACAACAAAAATGACAGTAATATATACGATCCTGAAAATACCAAAAAATGCTTAAAATACACGTTAGAGCCATTCTGATAATAAAACAGATTAAAGTTAAATGCGCTGATTTTTGTTATGTTAAAGGAAAAATTGCGAGAAAAAACGGGCAAAAACTGACGGTAATATATACGTTCTTGAAAATATCCAAAAATGCTTAAAATACACGTTAGAGCACACAAAAAATATACATCAGAGCTAAAGAAAAAAAAAAGAAAAAAACTGTAATATATACGATCCTTAAAATACCAAAAAAATGCTTAAAATACACGTTAGAGCCATTCTGATAATGAACCGGATTAAAGTTAAATGCGCTGATTTTCGTTATATTAAAGGAAAAAGCTATTGAGCGAAAAAAAAGTGCAACAAAAAAAAAATGACAGTAATATATACGATCCTGAAAATATCCTAAAATACTTAAAAACACGTCGGAGCCATTCTGATAATGAAACGGATTACAGTTAAATGAGCTGATTTTCGTTATATTAAAGGAAAATCAATTGAGAGAAAAAAAGGTGAAAAAAAAATTGACGATCCTGAAAAAAAAGCCAAAAATGCTTAAAATACACGTTAGAGCCATTCTGATAATGAAACGCATTACAATTAAATTCGCTGATTTTCGTTATATTAAAGGGAAAAGCAATTGTGAGAAAAAATGTGCAACAACAACTACAACATAAAAATGACAGTAAAATATACGAAACGGATTACAGTTAAATGCACTGATTTTGTTTATATAAAAGGAAAAAGCATTTGAGAGAAAACAGGTGCAAAAAGAAAGAAAGAAAAGAAATGAGAGTAATATTTACGATCCTGAAAATATCCAAAAATGCTTAAAATACACGTTAGAGCCATTCTGATAACGAAACGGATTACAGTTTAATTCGCTGATTTTCGTTATATTAAAGGAAAAGGCAATTGAGAGAAAAAAGGTGCAACAACAACAACAAAAATGACTGTAATATATATACGATCCTTAAAATACCCAAAAATGCTTAAAATATACGTTAAAGCCATTCTGATAATGAAACGGATTACACTTAAATGCGCTGATTTTCGTTATATTAAAGGAAAAATCAATTGAGAGTAAAAAGGTGCAACAAAAAAAAATGACAGTAATATATACGATCCTGAAAATATAAAAAAATCCTTAAAATACACGTCAGAGCCATTCTGATGATGAACGGATTACAGTTAAATGTGTTGATTTTTGTTATATTAAAGGAAAAAGCAATTGAGAGAAAAAAGGTGCAGAAAAAAAATGACAGTAATATATACGATCCTGGATTTCAGTTAAATGTGCTGATTTTCGTTATATTAAAGGAAAAAGCAATTGAGCGAAAAAAGTGCAACAAAAAAAAAAATGACAGTAATATATACGATCCTGAAAATATCAAAAAATCCTTAAAATACACGTCAAAGCCATTCTGATAATGAACCGGATTAAAGTTAAATGCGCTGATTTTCGTTATATTAAAGGAAAAAGCAATTGAGAGAAAAAAGGTGCAGAAAAAAAAATGACAGTAATATATACGATCCTGGATTTCAGTTAAATGTGCTGATTTTCGTTATATTAAAGGAAAAAGCAATTGAGCGAAAAAAAGTGCAACAAAAAAAAATGACAGTAATATATACGATCCTGAAAATATCCTAAAATGCTTAAAAAACACGTCGGAGCCATTCTGATAATGAAACGGATTACAGTTAAATGAGCTGATTTTCGTTATATTAAAGGAAAATTAACTGAGAGAAAAAAAGGTGAAAAAAAATTGACGATCCTGAAAAAAAAGCCAAAAATGCTTAAAATACACGTTGGAGCCATTCTGATAATGAAACGCATTACAATTAAATTCGCTGATTTTCGTTATATTAAAGGGAAAAGCAATTGTGAGAAAAAATGTGCAACAACAACTACAACATAAAAATGACAGTAAAATATACGATTTTGAAAATATCCGAAAATGCTTATAATACACGTCAGAGCCATTCTGATAATGAAACGGATTACAGTTAAATGCACTGATTTTGTTTATATAAAAGGAAAAAGCATTTCAGAGAAAACAGGTGCAAAAAGAAAGAAAGAAAAGAAATGAGAGTAATATTTACGATCCTGAAAATATCCAAAAATGCTTAAAATACACGTTAGAGCCATTCTGATAACGAAACGGATTACAGTTTAATTCGCTGATTTTCGTTATATTAAAGGAAAAGGCAATTGAGAGAAAAAAGGTGCAAAAAAATGACAGTAATATATACGATCCTTAAAATACCCAAAAATGCTTAAAATACACGTTAGAGCCATTCTGATAATGAGACGGATTACAGTTAAATTCGCTGATTTTCGTTATATTAAAGGAAAAAGCTATTGAGAGAAAAAAGGTGCAACAAAAAAAATATATATATTAAAAATAACAGTAATATATACGATCCTGTAAATATCCAAAAAGGCTTAAAATACACGTCAGAGCCATTCTGATAATGAAACTGATTACAATGAAATGCGCTGATTTTCTTTATATTAAAGGAAAAGGCAATTGAGAGAAAAAAGGTGTACAAAAAAAAATGACAGTAATATATACGATCCTTAAAATACCCAAAAATGTTTAAAATACACGTTAGAGCCATTCTGATAATGGAACGGATTGCAGTTAAATTCGCTGATTTTCGTTATATTAAAGGAAAAAGCAATTGAGAGTAAAAAGGTGCAAGAAAAAAAATGGCAGTAATATATACGATCTTTAAAATACCCAAAAAGGCTTAAAATACACGTTAGAGCCATTCTGATAATGGAACGGATTACAGTTAAATTCGCTGATTTTCGTTATATCAAAGGAAAAAGCAATTAAGAGAAAAAAGGTGCAAAAAAATGACAGTAATATATACGATCCTGAAAATACCCAAAAATGCTTAAAATACACGTTAGAGCCATTCTGATAATGAAACGGATTACAGTTAAATGCGCTGATTTTCGTTATATTAAAGGAAAAAGCAATTGAGAGAAAAAAGGTGCAAAAAAATGACAGTAATATATACGATCCTGAAAATATCCAAAAATGCTTAAAATACACGTTAGAGTCATTCTGATAATGAAACGGATTACAGTTCAATGTGCTGATTTTCATTATATTAAAGAAAAAAGCAATTGAGAGAAAAAAGGTGCAACAAAAAAAAAATGACAGTAATATATACGATTCTGAAAATACCCAAAAATGCTTAAAATACACGTTAGAGCCATTCTGATAATGAAACGGATTACAGTTAAATTCGCTGATTTTCGTTATATTAAAGGAAAAAGCAATTCAGAGAAAAAAAAATGCAAAAAAATTGACATTAATACATACGATCCTTAAAATACCCCAAAATGCTTAAAATATACGTTATAGCCATTCTGATAATGAAACAGATTACAGTTAAATGCGCTGATTTTCGTTATATTAAAGGAAAAAGCAATTGCGAGAAAAAAAGTGAAAAAAAATGACAGTAATATCTACGATCTTTCTATTAAAGGAAGAAGCAATTGAGAGAAAAAAAAAGTAAAAAAAAAAAAAAAAAAAAGACTAATATATACGATGAAAATATCCATAAAGGCTTAAAATACACGTCAGAGCCATTCTGATAATGAAACGGATTACAGTGAAATGCGCTGATTTTCTTTATATTAAAGGAAAAAGCAATTGAGAGAAAATAGGTGCAAAATAAATAAAAAATGACAGTAATATATACGATCCTTAAAATACCCAAAAATGCTTAAAATACACGTCAGAGCCATTCTGATAATGAAACGGATTACAGTGAAATGCGCTGATTTTCTTTATATTAAAGGAAAAAGCAATTGAGAGAAAATAGGTGCAAAATAAATAAAAAATGGCAGTAATATATACGATCTTTAAAATACCCAAAAAGGCTTAAAATACACGTTAGAGCCATTCTGATAATGAAA
>NW_028234417.1:17499588-17545284 GCF_977035675.1 Penaeus japonicus
AAGGTGGCCCTGAGTTGTAGAGGCTAAAGGTGGAGTAGGAGATGTATTTCCCGAAAGGCGCGATGATTGCTGTCTACTGGGTACAGGAGGTCAAGCATGTAGAAAATCTTTGCCCCATGGAGGTGTGAAGGTTTGGAAGTAGTCAGGTTCATTGATGGGGATCAGGCGTCGGTAGTCACCACAGGATCACGTTCCGTCAAGCTTCTTGACGAGGTACAAAGGCGATGCCCAAGGGCCCAAGGGTTTCTGGGAAAGATACATGTGCTTCACTTCAGAAAAGGCTTGCTTGGATCTTTGAAACTTCTCAGGTGATAGGCTTGGAGTGTACCAGGTATCCCATGATCTTTCTGTCGTGGAAAACGCTGTGTTTGACGACCTTGACAGGTTGCTGAAGGAGTTTAAGGTAGGAAGACTTCAGGAAACTCTTAATTGGAAAAACCGTAGCGATCGTCCGTTCTCACGGGGGAGTGATTATTGTAGCTTAGATGAGGAGATTCGTGGGGGGTTAACTGGAAAGTGGTCACGTCAAGGACCTTGCGGTTAGTGACTTCGACGACGAGACCATGGTGACTAAGGAAGTCAACCTCCAGGAGGAGTACCTTGACGCCAGCGATGATGAAGTCCCACGAAAAAACGGCGTTCGGCCGCTTGAATGAGTATGGTGTGAGTACCGTGAGAATGAATCACGCTTCCGTTGCCAGCAATCAGCTTGATGTTGTAATTAGCGGCGGGATACAGGATCTGCGATGTAAAATCCCGGTCACGGGATGCAGAAAGTGTGAACGTCTGTGGGAGCGTGGGTCGTGATAGGCAGCCGCTAGGATAGCGTGCCGACCTCACATCCCCGTGGTCGGCAGATCGAGCCCCGACCAGGCTCGTGAGTTTCCACTGTCACCTGGCGGTCACCACCATGTCTGGTCAGCACGGTGGGTAAGGACTAAGCTCGGATCGAGTCAACACTCGTTGGCACATTCTCACACAAGTCAGCACAAGCTGACACAGGCGGGCTCGCCTCAGTGCACATAGGCCCGGCGAAATATCTGCTTTGCTAATCCAGCTTAACCTTATCGGTATCATGACGGGAGGCGGCCCTTTCACGCGTTTTTTTGGCTGTGCTATCGCCCAATGTGGTTGCTGAGCACAAGCGCTAACTGAGAGATAAACTCCTGCCGGTTATAGCTTTTGAGGTCCTCATAGTTAACATCGTTATCTTTTTCGTCCAGCCACACCGTTATTCGAGGGAAAATATTTTCTGGGATGGCCTTTTTCACATAATCGGCTTTGGTATGGCTATCGGTGACTTTACTGAGGCGGAACTGAACTTCGGCTCGCCGCCACCATGAGAGAGCTCCTGATTGGTCAGAGGCAAGTCTACGCAGCGGTCATATGTTTCACTGGGGTCGCCGCGAGTTTGGTGTGTTACAGTAGTTCTGGTAATATTAATGATAACAATATTCCTAATAATTATGATAATGATGATTTAGGAGATGAAAATAATCTGATTTAATTAAGTGATAATAATATATGTGATAAATCATTAAATAAATTACGATTTATGGGAGAATATTTGGAACAATTATAGGCGTTATCTGCAGCGTCTTTATCTGCAATTACCGCAATCATTCGCTGTCGTATTTCCATCTTTTTTTTTTCGAGAGAGAGAGATAGCTCCCTCCACACGCGTGCCAACCTATACAGTAAGGTCGCCAACATGCATGCGAGAACCATCACCGATGACGAAAAAGCTAAATATTACAAATATTACAGCAACATTTATGCAAAAATGAAGTAAGATTATAATAATTAGCATTTATATTTCAAACAAATACCATCATAAATAGCTTTGATAAATGGGTGATAAATAGTTGTTTGAATCCTTAGACTAGGATTACATTTATTTTAACTCGTAAGAAACTTAATTTACCTAGTTTTGGATATGAAAAATATATACAGAAGAGCAAAAGGTGTACTGGATGTATTTTTGTAGTTAACTGTAGCTGATTAAAGGATATTAAAGTATATAGTCACAATCAGAGGAATACGTTCGAATTGTATTACATCATGATTAAATGACTAAAAGTTTACAATTTCCCTTCTCTTTCTTACATTGTCATGGGACCATGCCAAGATAAATCAAATCGATAACTGGTGTAAAACAATAAAAGAGCTGAATTTAGTTCAGTTACAGAGATGACCTTTATTTTTAGCATGTAATATGCGTCGTGTGATGTCCATTTCCAACACTACTTCTGTAATGCACGTATAATATTATCCATATTTAATCGCCATTAAAGTGAAAAGTCTGCCCTGATGTGAGGATAACTTTTGTGTTTTATTACAGTGAAAATATGGAAATATAAAGTATACCACACCTGGGTGACTAAACAAAAATATTAAAAGCCTAGAACAATGTGTTATCTAATTGATGTGTCATGGAATATTTGCATAAATAAGCTCTGTTTACTAACTGCTAATCTGCACAACTGCTATTTGAAGAAGTAAGCTTAACTTTTTTTCATGCTTACTGAATCATGACATATTCAACAAATTCAATTTCCCTTCACATGCCAATATGAATGAATTAAAACAAAAGTATTATCAGGCATTAAATTATATCACTTACTATTTGACATAAACTATCCTAGGAGTGAGTGTCCTATGAACTTAAATATGTTTTTAGTAGAGGAAGAAACAAATCATTGCAAAGATGACCATTTCAAAGATGCGCCACAGTGGCACGGGGTCGCCCGACGGTGTCTGGTAATAGGAGACGATGCAGATAGCGCCTTATAATTCCGTAATGATGATAATAATGTTAATAAGTATAATGATAAAAATAATAATGATAATTATAAAAATGATAAAAAATCATAAGGCAATCAATGATGATGATAATATAAATAATAATACAAACAATAATAACGTTGATAATAATGTTACAACTAACAATTATAACAATAATCAAAATAATAATGATGGTGATAATGATGATAATAATGATGACGATAATGATAATAACAATGATGATGGTAATAGGGCTAATCATGATAATAAAATCAATAATAATAAAAACTCTAAAAATAAGAATAAGAATACTAATGATAATGGCTATTTTAATGATGATAAACTATTAATACTAATAAGAATAACCATTATTGATAATAGGAAAAGCATCGACTAAAAAGACTGATAATGATGATATTGATAACAATTACAGAAGTATAATAAATTGTCTTCATTATTACCATGATAATGATTATGATTATAAAAAAGATTAGAATTATTAGCATGATGGTAAAACAATAATTGATTATTGTGATTAAGATTATCATTATGATAATAACAAAAGTAACCTTAATGGTAACAACAGTAATGATAATAGAAGTAACAATAAGGAAGATAGTAATGATGATAATGATAACAATAACAATAATGATGATGGTGGTAATAATTACAATAAGATTAATAATTATCAAGTTTATGATAATAATTTTGATGATACTAATGATCCATGATAACCATAATAATGTTGATAATAATGATGATGATTATGATAATAATACTATTAAGGATAATGATGATAATAATGTTCATAATGATGCTAATAATACCAATAATATTGTAATGATTCTAATATTTATAATAATGATAATGATAATAATATTGACATTGATGAAAATAATAATACTAATGATAATAATAATATTAATAAATAAACAATAATGATAAAAGATAAAAACGAAAATAATAGTGATATCAATAACAGTTATTACAACTTTCAAATAATTCCTTGTGTTTAAATTTAATAAATTTCGTCTGCTTGTTGGCCCAGCTTGTAACCACAGGCTATTAACATATGTAGGATCTCTCTCTGTCTCTTTGTCTGCCTCTGTCTGGCTCTATCTGTCTATATACTAGTAAATAAGAGACTGCCATAAGTTGATTACAAAAAGGACGTCGTCTATAGTCACTGGTGTGAACTGTATTGTGTACTGATTATGGCAACAATTCATAGCATAGGTTCTACGGAATGAACATCTTGTCTTCTTCTGGATTCAATCCCACTCACGTGAGGTTGCCGGTGCGGATTTCGCCCTCCATAGTGCTCTGTTTGTTGCCTCTTCCTCCTTCAATCCCTTTACGTTCAGATCCTCCTTCACACAGTCTTTCCATCTCTTCTTTGGGCTTCCCCTCCTTCTCTGCCCAACCACCTCCTCCCTCACCCTATTCCCTATGTAGCTCTCACTCTCTCCGCACAACGTGCCCCAACCACCTCAGCCTGGCCTCTCTCAACTCTCCCACTGCTACTCTTTCTCTCAACATTTCGTTCTTAATCTTATCCTTCAACGTCCTGTCCTTCAACAAGAATGGAAGAAATAAAAAATGCCCAGGAAATCATGACAGAAAAAGCCGAAGACAAATAAAAGGAACAGTCGGTTTCAGTCGGTTTCAGACAACATGCAAAAAATACCCTAGCCCGAAACAACCTCCCACTGCTCGACCTGGGAGAATCCGACTCATGGGGGAATTCTAAAAGTAATCCCTCCCAACACAAACCTCAGTACGTCGGCAACCACGGCACTGGACAATCAGATAAAGCTCATATTTGACAAACAACACAATCAGTCAGACGAGAAAACGTAAGATCACCGACAAACGTCACCCAGTCACCTGAACAGGAGGCAACAGCACATCTGCCACCACAACAGCCTCGACACCATACAAAAAAAAAGAAAAGAAAAAAATGCAGAACCGATGGTACAAACGCCGGTTCAGGCTACACAAACCGCTGTCAGGCCGAAACAACCCACACGCAAACACACCTTAAGGACGCGATATGTCAAGATGCGATCCCCCCAACCCTCTATCTCCCACCCATGAGCAGAATGCATACGAAACGTTTCCGTTTACATCTCCTCCCCATACCTCCACCCCGAGAGCAGAAACAAACAACTGCTCCACACCCCCAAGCCCGTACCCATGACCAGCAATCCTTCCCACTTGATACCCTCCTCCCCACCCAATACCCTCCTCTCTCTCCCTGCCCGGACCCATTACTAGCACTCCTCCCCTCCTGGTATACTCCCTCCCCCAACTCTACTGAGCCATCTACGCGCCCCACCATCGACGCTCCCAGCCAGCAGACCCCCGCCCCCACAGGAGACATACCCGCCTCCCCGAAGCATGAGTCAACCACGAACTCTCTCTCCGTCAGACCGAAAACAGTTATGCAAAAGAAGACCAGGCATGAAGCTTCTACACAGGTATCCCCTAAACGAAGCTCCAAGAAGAAACAAAGGAAGAACAAGCAAGAGCAACTCGATCCCAACCGCCACTGGGAGGAAACAGCTCAGCAGCAGGTGGAAGGAGCTTCCGCCCCCCCTCCTGCCCCCCGCCTCCAGCAGGGCACTCAGTCATAATCAATAATTATGCTGAGAAAACAAGAGTCAATCAAGAAACATCCAAACACGCACAGTCCAGCCAAGACGACGATGAAGACGAAGTTTATGTCAAAGTCGTATCAAGGAACAATAAAAGAAAAGCAAGAGGAGAACAAAATCCAAAGCCAACCTGACACAGTGTACAAATGAAGAGGACATTGAAAATCACCTCTGTGAACATTCGAAAACATCACAAGTGTAAAAGCACACCGCACCAAGATGACCCATGATTACTACACCAGTTCTACAGTGCCAGTAAGAGGAAAGGACATAAAGCCCGATATTTTCATAAACTCAGACGCTTTCCCCGCCAATGTGAAAATGTTCTTAAACAAAAACAAGTACTAGAGCGACCAGAACGTTTGACCAGGCATCGCCGTCAGCAATGCCTGTGACTAGATCGCACGATGTCATAAAAATAGAACACATTAACGCACAATCTCTCCTCGGGCACTTTGACGAAATTAAAATGCTAATTGAGGAGAGAAACATAGACATTCTGTGCATCAGTGAAATATGGCTCCATCAGGAAATGGTTAGTAATTTCGTAACCGTTTCAAATTTCAATATCTATAGATGCGATGCAGGGCGTGGAGGAGGAGTATGTTTGTATGTACGGGATAACCTGAAATCAACTATGATGTCTCCTACAGCAGTTAATAATACTGCCGTAGAAGATGTCTGGGTGACCGTACAGAGCAAGATGCTTCCTTCCATTATTACTGGCGTTGTCTATAGGCATTCCTATGCAATTTCAGAATCTTTTGAATACATAAAACAAGTCTCTAGAGAAATGTAATTGAAAAATAAACCACTCTTTATCTTAGGTGATTTAAATAATGATCTGACTAAATCTAATGCTAAATAATATAATAAAGGAAAAAAAATTATAGATAAACCTACACGTATTACAGAAAACATCTCATCCTTATTAGATGTAATAATAACTAACAGGTCAGACATTATCCATCATATGGATGTCATCCCGTGTCATATTGTTGTCAATGAGCATTATAACCTTCAATCATTCATCGAACTCATCAGATCTAAAGAGACGACGCTCTTAAATATCTTATTAACAAATGATGTAGACAAGCAGGTAACTATCCTTACGGAAGTGATTAAAAGCAGTATTGACGCGTTGGCACCACATGTAACGCGAACCGTCCGACGTCCCCCTACTCCGTGGATAGATGACAACATCAATTATTAATGACAGAAATAATGTTAAACAGTCAATACAAAGTGCAAAATCAAATTATTTCAGAAATAGATTTATAGAATATAAAAACAATTCGGATAAAACATGGAAAATAATTAAATCAATAGTACCTAACATCAAACACCACACTGAAAATCGTACAAATTCTACACAATGCACAGAGCATTTTAACTTCTTTTCAAAAATAGGAAAATAACTTATGAACAAACAAATGCGTCAACATTACAACAAAATATAAATGAGGCTATGCCTACATTTGATATTTTCAGACCACAACCAGTTGATGTGGAGATTATTATCCTAGTAATAAAACACCTTCGCGAAACAAATGCTGTAGGAACAGGCGGTATTGCTTTGGTGTTTTTCCGTCGCTTTGGAAACATGGAATAGTAACACCAATTTTCAAATCGGGAGATATAGATGACGTGAATAATTACCACCCTATTACAATACTCCCTGCACTATCAAAAGTTCTTGAGAAAATTGTAGCCAATCAACTAACGAGTTTCCTGGAGGCCAATAACCTATTATCTAAAACACAATATGGCTTTAGAAATAAGTTATCCACTTAAACAGCGTTATTACAGATAACTGATAAAATTTATGATAACATAGACAAAAATCAGGTACATTTACTCACCTTATGTGATCTTTCCAAAGCTTTTGACAGTGTTAATCACAAAATTCTCCTTAACAAACTAAGAACTGATAGAATTGATTCTTTTTGGTTTAGCAGCTATTTAAATACTAGAACTCAATCTGTAAAAATTAATGAAAGCATATCATCGAGACAACCAATATATTTTAGTGTTCCACAAGGATCTATTTTAGGCCCAATCCTATTTACATTTTTTATAAATGACTTATCAACCATTGCTCATAACTGCCTTCTAGTGTAGTACACCGATGATTCACAGTTCCTTCATAGTGACTCAGTAAATATCTTAAATACATTAATAAGAAATACTCAAAACACTCTTACACAAGCTAAAATATATTTTGAAAGTAATGGTTTAAAATTAAATCCACATAAAACTCAATGCATATTCATAGGTAATTGACAGAACATTGCCAAAATCTCCATCGACACAACTATAGAATTTGAAGGACACCCTATCAAACCAAACATTTCAGTTCATTTCAGCTCTGTAACATGTATAGCATATACGATCCACACATAATACTGCTCAAATTACATATACACCATACCAAACAAATCACTCAGGTGAACGAAGCGCCATTCAATCTAACTTCAAACACAAAATACACAACAACTTCACATCAGAGCTCGTGTATATTTCCTCTACTATGTGTGTGTGTGAGTGGGTGTGTGGTTGTGTAAATGAAAGATGGAAGAATGCAGTGACGCATTTTAATATCGAAATACAAATATACATCTCTAACCGTGACTCGAACTCGGGACCTCAATATGAGAATCCCGGCTCCTAATCCCCAAACTATCTATGAAGAGGATTAAATCCATGGAAATTACCTATATATTCTTAACTAGAGTATCTGTGAATGTAGCATTTCTGTTGCTACACCAATATGTGAAAGGTATGGTTTCTAGATAGATTTACTACTCTTCGCACAGACTAAGGTTGGCTATTATGTATAAACAAGTTATTACGTCAATATCAATACATTATGTCATGACATGTCATGCTATATACAAGTACAAATGAGGCACAATATATACACAATAGATAAGCACTGCAACCTACAAGCGATACTAGAGATACATGAAATATAGAGCTTGGCCTAGCGTCGATTGGCCTTTTAGTGGACCACAGTACATCTCGTAGCGGTCCCTACTTCGATTTCTAAATACCCGCCGTTGTGTACTGTCGTTTTCTCGCAGTGTGACTAGAGTGCCGACCTGTGAGTTAGGAAGAAGACGATGACCGTAAGAATTCACATAGTCACCCCCTCCTCTGTATTCTTCCTCAAAGAAAACCCCTTGCACAGCCTGGCAGGAGAGGTAACTGATTTATCTTTTTTTTTTCTTTCCTGTTTTTATTTTATGACGAGATTTGGTATTTGATTTATATCTGCGAGTTTGTATATTAGGTGGTTTCTTTAGTTTTTTTTTTTATTAATATCTTTTAAAAGACCAGGCAGTTTTTTTTTTTTTTTTTTTTTTATCGGGAACTGATCTTTTTTACTCGTATATCACCGGCCCTTCTAAATTTTTATGTTCTAGTATTTTACATTGTTTTTCTTCTAAATATGTTGGTTCCATTTTACCCTAGGCGTTGCGGTTTCATATTCTTTTCGAAATTCCAAGTGTTGCGGGAGCGGAGCGCTGGGAAGAAAAAAGAAAGGAGAGGGGCAGATCGGGTCAAGCCACGAGAGAGAGGAGGGCCTCAAAGGAAGCAGTTGCGGAATGTTTTTTTTTTTCCTTGGAATCCTTGGCATGGGCATTACCAACTGAGCTTCAAATAAGCAGTTGTGGTATTTTCCTTCGAACAGTCTATGGCATTTGACCTGACGTAAGCCCAGGTGTTCGAACTATCATTGTGTAAACTCTCTTCCTCTCTTTTTCTCCGGTCTCTGATCCCGCATTTTATTATCATTATTCCTTTATTATTCTACTGTATTGTAATTTCCTTCTTTTTTTTGTCCAAGTTCTTTTAGCTGTGTTTGTTTTATTAATATTTGAAGTAGAAGTTTTGTAATAAAGTTCAGATCAATGTTGTGTTTAATTTCTCTTATTTTACTTCCCTATTGGAGAGATAATGATTGTGATAAAAAGATCATAGACCCTGAAGGATATGAATGACCCGGTCGACCAGCCTTTCATGAGGGTGAGACTCCCACACACCCACCCACTTCTCCAAATAAACCGCTCAGGCTAACGCATATCCACAACACTCAAATACGCACTTACACATTTTTTCTCTCTTTTCCACACTTCTTCCATACATATGCATCCTTCCACACGACACTCGTTCCCGTACGTACTAAACAGGTGGTGGCGGAAAATTTTTAACTCTGGGAGTAGCTGGCACTTAACGCATTTTATGAAGGAGGCAAGGTAATACACAACAACCCAGTTAGAAGGATTTTATGAAAGGGTACGGTAATACTCGTTAGAACAGACCCCCGACTTCGCGACAACCCGAAATCTTCTATCGGTAGAAGTTCGCGCGAGACGCCTGGTATGATGTTTTGTCCGATCCCTTCTGTGAAGATGAAATGGGAAGCCGGCCAATTACTGAGGTCACATATTTCAAGAGGTCTGATGACTAATTATACTATTCTCATTTGAATGTTTGCCCAGATTTATTGATGATATTAGCTACCTGATATCCCTGACCGTAACTCGAACTCGGGACCTCAGAATAGGAATCCCACCTGTTAACCATTACACCACAAGTATCATAAAAATAGAAATTAGAACCATTCTGATATCGAAAAAGATTATACCGAAATACGGTCTAAATACGATGATCATCAAAAAGGATTTGAGAGAAAAAGGGGGAAAAATACAATTACTACAGATGATCACATAAATACCAAAGATTAAAAAAATAACAATTAAAACGATTCTGATAATGAAAAGGATTAACGCTATAATTAAATGAAAAAGGAATTGAGAAAAAAAGGGGATAAGTAAAACTATCACATATGATAATGATAAATACATCATTTTGATCATGAAAATAATTACAACTACATACGCTGATTATTGTTATATAAGAGCAAAAAGGCATTGGTCTAAAAAGGGGGAAGGAAAAAAAAAATTACTAAGATGATAGAGATAAAAAATGGATAATGAAAACGCTGATTATCATTATCTTAGAGCAAACAGGAATTGAGAGAAAAAAGGAGAAATAAATAAATACAAATACGATCATAAATATACCAAATATCATAAAAATACAAATCAAAACTATTCTGATGATGAAAAGAAGTATAGCTAAATGCACTGATTATCGTTATATTGGAGGAAAAAGAAGAGAGACAAATGGGGAAAGCAAAGAAAGACAATTAGTAAACACGATCATTAAAATCATTAAGACCATAAAAATACAAATAAAAAACATTTTCATAATTAAAAGATTTATAGCTAAATACGCAGATTATTGGAGACAAAAATGTGAAAGAAATATGTCTACTAAATACAATCATAAAAATACAAAGTAAAATCATTCTGATATTGAAAAGGATTATAACAATATGCTTCCTATTGTTATATTAGAGCAAAATGTAATTAAGAGAAAAAAAGGGGAAAGAAAAAAAAATACAACTACTAGGAATGATCGTAAATTTACCAAAGATCATAAAAATACAAATCAGAACATTCTGGTGATAAATATGTATATACATACATATATATATATATATATATATATATATATATATATATATATATATATATATATATATATATATATATATAGCTAAAACCCTGATTATCGTTATATTAGAGCAAAAAGAAATTGAGAGAAAAAGGAGAAAGAAAAAAATATATCTAAAATATGATCATAAAAATACAAATTAGAACCATTCTGATAATGAAAAATCTTATAGCTTAGTACGCTGATTATCTTTTCTATTAGAACAAAAAAGAATTGAGAGAAAAAAGAGGGAAAGAATATAACTACTAAATATGATCATAAAAATACTATAGATCATGAATATAAAATTAGAAACCATTCCGATAATGAAAAGGAATATATCTAAACCTGATTATCGTTATATTATAGCAAAAAAGGAATTGAGAGAAATGAAAGTAAAATACTACAAAATACGATCATAAAAATACCAATCATAAAAATACAAATAAAAACAATTCTGATAATAAAAAGTATTATAGCTAAATGCGTTGCTTAACTTTATATTAGAGCAAAAAAGAGTTAAGAGTAAAAAGAATAAGAAACAATCATAAAATCACCAAAGATCATAAAAATATAAAACAGAACTATTCTGATAATGAAAGGGATAATAGCTAAATACGATCATTAGAATGCCAAAGATCATAAAAATACAAATTAAGACCACTATTGTAATGAAAAGGATTATAAGTAAATGCGCAGATTATCGTTATATTAGGGTAAAAATGAATTCAGGAAGAAAAGAAAAGAAATGCAATTTAATAAAAATGGATAATAATAAAAACTAAATACGATCATGATAATACCAAGGATCATATAAATACAAATTAAAGCCGTTTTGGTAATGAAAAGAATCATAGCTAAATACGCTGGTTATCATTATATTAGCAAAAAAAAAAAAAAAAAAAAAAAAAAAAAAAAAAAAAAAAAAAAAAAAAAAAAAAAAAAATTGAAGCAAGACAGGGGAAAGAAAGAAATACAACTATCAAACAAGCTAAAAACATGTATAAATGAAAACCGTTCTGATAATGAAAAAGATTATCGTTAAAATCGAGTAAAAACGAATTTAGAGGAAAAAGGGGAGAGAAAAGAAATAAAACTACTAGGAACAGTCATAAAAATAACAAAGATCACATAAATGATTATCAAAACCATTCTGATAGTGAAAAGGAATATAGCTAAATATGCTGATTGTCGAGGAAAAAGGAATCATGAAAATACAAAAGAATTTAGAAATACAAATTGAAACCATGCTGTCAATGGAAAGGCTTATAGCTAAATACGTTGTTTATCTTTTATGAGAGCTAAAAGCAACTGAGAGTAAAAAGGAAAAAAGAAAAAAAAAATACAACTATTAAATACGATCATAAGAAAACAAAGATCAAAATTATACAAATTAGAACTATTCTGATAATGAAAAGGGTGTAAGATAAATACGCTGATTATCGTTATTTTAGAGGATGCCGCATTCAGAGAAAAAAAGGGGAAAGAAAAAAATACAACTGCTATTTATGATCATGAAAATAAAAAAAGATCATAAAAATATCAGATAAAACCATTCTGTTTATATGATTATAGCTAAAAGACTACAGCTAAGTGCGCTGATTATCGTAATATTAGAGCAAATTGGAATTGAAAGAAGAAAGGGGGGAAATACAAATATTAAGACCGATCATAAAAAAAAACAAATATCATATAAATAAAGATTATAACAATTCTGATAATGAAAAGAATTATAGTTATATTCGCTGATTATCGTTATATACGAGCAAAAAGGAAAAGAAAGAAAGAAATAAAGAAAATACAACTACTAAATGCAATCAGAAACTACCAAAGATCATATTAGAACCATTTTGACATTGAAACTGATTATTGTTAAATGCGCTGCCTATCGTTATATTAGAGCAGAAAGGAACTGAGAAAAAAGGGGAAGCAAAAAATAGAACTACTGGATACGATCATAAAAATACCAAAGATCACAAGAAACAAAAAAAAACAACTTAAAACCATTCTGATAATGAAAAGGATTATAGCTAAATGTGTTAATTATTATCATATAGCAAAAGGGAAATGAGATAAAAAAAAAGAAAAAGAAAAAAAAAAGAAGGGCTGGGAGAAATGAAAAAAAATGCAACTGCTAAAAATACAAATTAAAACCATTCTGATAATATGATGATTATCGTTATGTTAGAACATAAAGGAATGGATTAAAAAAAGGGAAACATATATAAACTAAGAACTTTTATAAAAAAAAAAAAAACACTTTTATAAAAATACGAATTATAGCTAAACTGATAATGAAAAGTATTATACCTAAATGCGCTGTTTATTGAGAGAAAAAAGGAGAATGAAAAAATACATTAATAAATACGATCATTAAAAAAACAGATAATAAAAAAAATATATAAAATCATTCTGATAAGGAAAAAGGATTATAGTTAAATCATTTGATTATCGTTTTTTTTTAAGCAAAAAGTAATTGCGACAAAAAAGGAAGAGAAAAAATAATAGAACCCCTAAATACAATCATAGAAACACTAATTCAAATAATTCTCATAATAAAAAGGACAATAGCTAAATGCGCTTATTATCGTTATATTAGAACAAAAAATAATTGTGATAAAAAAGGAAAAGGAAAAAATAGTAATACTTAGAACGATTCTAAAAAATGATAAGATCATATAAATATAAATAACAGCCATTCTGGTAATGAAAAGTCTTATAGCTACAGACGCTGATCATTGTGATATTAGAGTAAAAAAGAATTAAGAGAAAAAAGGAGAAAGAGATAATACATATCAAATCATTTCTCATAATGAAAAGGATTGTAGGTAATGATGCTGATTATCATTATATTAGAGCAAAAATGAATTGAGAGAAAAAAGGTGAAAGAAAAAAATGTAACTACTAAATACAATCCTAAAAATACCAAAGATGATAAAAATACAAATTAGAACCATCCTATTTGCTACAGGTATCAGGCGTCGCCAGACTACACATATATAGTTTGGTGTCCAGCGGTAGGATGCGATCTAGTGGTTACCTGCTAATTACTAGGCTCGAGAGACGTGTGTAGCTGTAGTTGTAGGTGTAACTGAAATATATCTCGAACTTCTACATTTATATTCATAACTTGAAAATAGGTTAGTGGACCAGGAACAGACAGGCACAGATCATGAATATTTTGATTCGTCAGGTAGTTATCCGACTGAACCACTTGGTACTTTGATGGATGAAGAACAAAGGGGTGCTATTGGTTTAACCATGTATGAGGAATTGTCACAGAAGTACGAGGCCCTCCAGACGCAATTTCTCGCTGTCCAAGAGCAGTGTACGACTTAGTCTAGGCTAATTAATGTAGGTGCTAACACAAGTTCAGATGACAATATTCGCCCTGCCTCTAATTCATCTGATGCTTTATTCCAGCCTTGCAACCACTCCGTAGAAACCAAGAGTTAGAAACCTGGTTACGTTATATAGAAAATGCTTATCCATATGCACCAGATACGATGTTGATTCGAGCGGCATGCACTAGTTGTCGTAGGGCTTCATTGTCTACAAACCGTTTGAATGTGAGAACACCCGTCGTAAAGAAAGGGGTGACACGCTTCAGTAGATCAATGTGTTTCTTCTGACATCTCTTCGGACCGTTTGACGAGCAGGTTCGACAACCCCCTTTAAGACAACATGCCCTAGAGTATGCTCATAATGCTGCACACCCAGGTATCTTTTATACTTACTGTCGTCTACGAGATCGATACTACTTTCCTGGAATGTTAGCCGAGACGAAACGATATATACTATCTTGTGCAGCATGTCAACAACGAAAGGGTTTAGCTAGCCGTGCTATGCTTCAGCATATGCCTGATGTAAGTGCTCCCTTGGAACGTGTTTCTGCCGATTTGTTGGATCTAGGTAGTACGGATAAAGGTAATAGATATGTGCTTCGCCCCAGCCATCCCTCCAGGGGAAAATACAAGAGTTCCCCCTTTTTATAACTTCGAGGGGGAGGAGGCGCCGAGAGATGGCGTTGCCCTGGAGGGCCTACGACTTGCTCCCTCCCTGGAAGGAGGGCCTACCACATGCTCCCTCCCTGGGAAGAAGACCATAAATACCCCTGCGAAGCCTGGATCGTCCCGAGCGCCTAGAGGTAGAGTCGGGAGTACCTCCCCTCCGTCTTAGACGCGGCCAGCTTGCGCTGACCTATGCCGCGAAGGTAGCCAGGCAGCCCCAACATCCAAACAGGGATGTTTTGCGCCGGCAGGTAGGGCCCCAGTATCGCGGCGGGAAGCCGCTGGGCAATAGACTCCATGACCTCACAGAAAAAGTCGGTATAGATCTCTCTACCATCGATACCCTGGTTCAATCAAATATAGCACCGTGGGAAACACCCAATTTTTCTACTGTTGTAGACTGGCTACCATCAGCCAAAGCCACGGTGTCGGAGGTGGAGGTACGCCAGAGGTTCAGAGAGATCCTAATTAAACATCTTTCCTTTTTTCATTTATATACCGACGGGTCCAAGACAGACGAGTGTGTGGGAGCGGGTGTATGGTCGACTGAATGTCAGTTGAGATTTCGATTGCCGAATCATACATCGATCTTTCTTGCCGAACTTTTTGCAATAGATAAAGCTTTAGATTTTGCCCTATCGACGACCCACGATAGAATAGTCATCTTTTCAGACTCGTTAAGTTCAATTAAAGCCATTAAATCACTAGAAACCACCTATAATGAAATACAGGGTAATATCATTCGTAAAATGCATAGTGCCAAT
The DNA here is from genome assembly GCF_977035675.1 of Penaeus japonicus. Taxonomy (NCBI): domain Eukaryota; kingdom Metazoa; phylum Arthropoda; class Malacostraca; order Decapoda; family Penaeidae; genus Penaeus; species Penaeus japonicus. The sequence continues at coordinate 17,515,369 of NW_028234417.1, forward strand.
AAATCAATCAAACTAATATGGGTACCTGGACACTCGGGTATCCATGGTAATGAACAGGCTGACAAACTAGCCGGGTCGACTGGCGATCTGGAGCCTGGTATTATCCACACAGATCTCAGGTGTTTTGTCTCTTTTATAAAAGCAAAAATCCATCTCCTGTGGCAGAGTGAGTGGACCGACCTCACACTAAACAACAAAATAAAAGAGGAAATCCAAATGTGGGACACAGCCCACAGAAAAATTAGAAGGGAGGAGGTGGTGTTGGCCCGATTAAGGGTAAATGCCACTCGATACACACACCTCACTCCCTACATAGAAAAAAGCTTCCCTCTACAATGTAACATATGTGATAGAATTATATCCATATCACATATCCTAACATCATGCCATCAGTATAAAAACCAAAGAGAAAAAATTAAAAATTATTTACAAATTAAAAATATTGATTTCAATATAAACAATATACTATCTGACAATGAAAAAATAGTCAGTAAAGTAATCACTTTTCTAAAGGAGACAAAACTTTATGACCTTATATAGATTGATAAAATAAAATGGAATCATTGGCTTAATAACCTTGGCCTGTGCCGCTGGTTGATAGCCAATAAATCCAACAAGCAAGCAAGCAAGTGGATCGTCCAGCCCACACTCGTGTATGAGACTCTTGATGCCTCAAACCTTGTTCCCTTAAAACACAGCAACAACTAAAATATAAGTCTTGTGACATCGGAGACACCCTGGGTTCCGGGGCCTCTGGTCTTGCTCGGCATTAGCTGTTTCTGTGTTTCCGTAAAGTAAAACAGTCGAGTAAAACGCTGTATTCAGACTTTTTGCACTTTTTGTGCCTTGCCTGCACCTTCAGTGCTTTGTTTCGAAGGTAGCACGAGACTACAGTAAAAGTAGTTGGCCCCCACCCCAGACCCGCAGCACTCTTCTACCTCAGGGTAGCCCTTACGGGCTGTGACCCCTGGGTAGGGAGGCCCAGTAGTCTGGGGCGTCCTTTGGGCGCAACTTTTCTCTCCTCCTAAATTTTTTCCATATTTCTGTGTGACTTTCCTGAGCCTACGGGAGTCTCCTTGTGAGCTCCTGTATTCGCTTGGGGGGTGGGCACCAACTTACCGTCCCTCGCACTAGGCAGGTTCGGCGGTTGGAAGGTGTCTTACACACAACTCCGATCCCTTAGTTGGTACTGGAGAACGCAACCAGGCTTCCACTAAGGGGGGGTGAGGACGCTTAACAGAAAGACGTGTTTTATTTTATCCTCTCTTAGCTATTGGGATTAGGTTGATCCAAAAGTTAAGGGAAAAGGTAGTCCCCTCAGGACAACGGGCTTTGGCCCAGGGTTCGGACCTGGTCCGACACCCAGTATGATTGATTCCCCGGCTACCCTTCCTCCTCCCCAAGGAGGAGGGGCGACTCAGACCCTTTCTAAGACCACTTTGACCAGTAATGGAACCCCGACCAATGACCGACCCAGACGACACATTAATATCCCTCCCCAGAACGCAAGGTGCGTGAACATCCGTTGCATGAAAGAAAATCAATCCTTGCAGAATGTCAACCCCTTTATCATTAAGAAGGTCCTTGATGGTCAAGTGGGAGGCAGTTTTGATTTTGTCCGAAAGTTGCGAGATGGTAGCCTCCTTGTGAAAGTGCAATTTAAGTCTCAGGTTAACGATTTACTTAAGCTGACGCAGATTCATGACATTACAGTAAAAGTAACTATTCCTGTTGGCCCAAATACCTGTAAGGGAGTAATCTTTCACAGGGATTTGAGGACAATGGAAGAAAGCGAAATTCTTGATGCCATGAATGACCAAAACGTTGTGGACGTAAATTGCATGACCAAGAAAGATGGGAATGCGCGAACAAAGACCGGATTGTGTTTCTTGACCTTTGCTTCAAATAAAATTCCAAGTACTGTCAAAATCGGATATGAGATTGTTCAAGTACGACCTTACATTCAAAAGCCAATGCGGTGTAATAGATGCCAAAAATTTGGACACACCTCATTAAGATGCAATGATAAGGATACTAACAAATTCACTTGCGGTAAATGTACTGGAGATCACGATACCACTGAATGCACGGAAAAGACACTCAAGTGTGCTAACTGTGGAGGTCCCCATCAGTCAGGCTCTGCTGATTGCAGTAGCCTGAAGAAGGAGACTGAGACATTAGCATACATGAGAGAACACGATGTTAGCTACCGTGAGGCCAAGAAGAAAGTGGAAGGTTTGACAAGCAAACCCAATACTTCTTACGCCTCAGCAGTAACTAACACTGTTTCCAGTGCAAGCAGTGTTAATCAGCAGCTCGCAGTTAAAGATCAGGAAATTGCAGAATTAAAGGAAACGGTAAGGGACTTAATGAATCAGATCAAAGAATTGAATAAGACAATTAAAGAAATTGCTGAATCAACCCAGCAAAAACAGCATCTTAAGGAGGTCGATACCAAATCACAATCCGGATCGCACCTTCTCGTCCAGGCGACCCCCACTAGAACTTCGTCTGGTGGTAGTTCTGCTCGTAAGAGCAGATCGTCCTCCGCCGGGCGTCTCTCTGGTGGAGGGGAGCAGGCCATGGAGACTACTGTCTCCAAAAATTCCCGAGAGAGGCCCTCGGGAAGCGAGGGAGAGGAGGAGGCGCCTCCCTCCCAAAAAAAGAAAATAAAAACCACCGGACAAGGCACTTCCAAACCCCATAAAACGTAATCCACGCGTATACCATCATACAATGGAACTGTCGAAGTCTTAGATCAAAAGTAAACTCTCTTAGATTATTAGCCTCGTCCTATGCTCCCGATATTATCGTACTACAAGAAAGCCATTTAAACGACCAAGTCTCTGACGAGGTCGTATCGCTAAGAAACTACCATCTTTGTAGAAAAGACCGAGAGGGAAGGGGTGGAGGCGGAGTCGCCATGTACATCCACCAGAATCTCCCTTTCATTGAAGTGACGATTAATTCTACTTTGGAACACGTCGCATGCAAAGTAAAATTCAATAACACGTATCTGACTATATGCTCAGCTTACTGTCCACCTGATAAAAGGTTAATCTATGATGAGCTTTTTGCTATTCAGGACAGTCTGCCAAACAATAAATTAATTCTAGGAGATTTCAATGCTCGTCATACATCATGGGGTTCCCCACGGGTGAATGGTAGAGGTGAGCAAGTAGTTAAGTTGATCAACGACTCTGATCTGGTTCTTCTAAATGATGGTAGTCCAACGCGAATAGACGATAATACCGGTAATTTGAGCTTTATAGACCTATCACTGGTTTCCTCAACACTAGCAGCCAAGTGCCTGTGGCACACCATTGACGACTCGTTGGGAAGCGATCACCTTCCTATTTGTATTCAATATTCATGCGACACCACGAGGACGCCTTCAGCACCCAAATTTAACGTAAAAAGAGCAGATTGGGTCGCCTTCACAAGGAGCGTCAAGCTCGAAGTTGTTGGAGAAACCATTGATGATAAAGTAAACAGTGTTCAAAATTGTATTATAAATGCAGCAATGGCAACCATCCATAAGACTTCGACAGATAGCGTTAAGCATAGAGTTCCATGGTGGACACCAGATTGCCGCAGGGCGCTATGTGAACGAAATAGGGCCTACAGGCTTTTCCATAATAATATCACAACTGAGAACTTTCGCAAATACAAACAAGCGAGAGCTAGGGCTCGTAGAACAATCAGACAAGCCAAAAGAGACTCCTGGCGAAGCTTTGTCTCTACGATTAACAGCAATACAAAGTTATCAGAGGTTTGGTCCACAGTAAATAGAATAAATAGAAAAAAGACATCAAATAAAATCAGAAATATAATTCATGAGGGAAGTAATTATGACTCACCTAGAGACATTGCTAACACAATCGCCAGGCAGTTCTCTTATACAAGCAGCTCGGAAAACTACAACCCTGCATTCCTGACCACCAAGGAAGCAGCCGAGCTGCAACCAATTCACTTTGCCACAGGAGATAATTTTGATTACAATAAAGACCTTACAATGAATGAGCTTGTCCGAGCCCTAGAAGCCTGTAGAGGAACATCCCCAGGCCCCGATGAGATTCGATATGAGATGATAAAGCATCTTAATCATGATGACATGATTAAGTTGCTAGAAGTGTACAATGATATTTGGAAAAGCCAGACTTTTCCAAATTCATGGCACTTCGCCCACATCATTCCCATATTGAAAGGAGGGGGAAATCCCAGATCCGCCATCTCTTACCGCCCAATTGCGTTGACAAGTTGCTTATGCAAGGTCATGGAAAGAATTGTTAATAGTAGGCTATTGCATTTTTTAAATACCAGAAATTTACTAGTTGACGAGCAGTGCGGCTTCCGAAAGGGACGCCAAACTCTCGATCAGCTAGTAAAACTGGAAAGTCATATTCATGAGGCATTTGCCAAAAAGCATTTTTTGATATCAGTATTTTTAGACATAGAAAAAGCCTACGACATGACTTGGCGACATGGCCTACTCAGAAAACTTTATGCTTTCGGATTACGTGGAAACTTGCCTTGTTTTATCCAAAATTTCATTTCTGACAGAACGTTTTCTGTCAAATTATTTTCTGACAACGTCACTTTCTCGGACATTTTTGTCCAGGCAAACGGGGTCCCACAAGGAAGTGTCTTGTCTCCCACATTATTTTTATGTATTATAAATGACATTTTACCATCTCCTCCTCGGAATCTTAAATACTCACTGTACGCCGATGATTGTGCATTATGGCACTCCAGCAATAATGCAGAGTTCTCGGCAAATCAGATCCAATTGGCACTGGATATGATTCATAACTGGGGCCTCCAGTGGGGTTTTAAGTTTTCCATAAGAAAGAGTATTGGCGTGGTTTTTACACATAGGAGAAAGCCCAACATCAGGCTAACTCTAGACAACCATCCAATACCTATTCAAAATTCAGCTAGATTTCTTGGTCTACTCTTTGATAGTAGATTAAATTGGAAAGACCACATTGGTCAGTTAAAGAATAAATGTCAAAAAGCACTTAATTTATTAAAGTGCATTTCTGGACACAAATGGGGAGCTGATAGAAAGTCTTTACTGATGTTATATAAATCCCTGATTAGATCTAAAGTAGATTATGGGTCAATCGTGTATGGCTCGGCAACGAGCTCAACTCTGAAAGGTTTGAATGTTGTGCAGAATGCGTGTTTACGAGTCTGTCTTGGAGCCCTTAAGTGCACTCGCACCGAGCGCCTAGAGGTAGAGTCGGGAGTACCTCCCCTCCGTCTTAGACGCGGCCAGCTTGCGCTGACCTATGCCGCGAAGGTAGCCAGGCAGCCCCAACATCCCAACAGGGATGTTTTGCGCCGGCAGGTAGGGCCCCAGTATCGCGGCGGGAAGCCGCTGGGCAATAGACTCCATGACCTCACAGAAAAAGTCGGTATAGATCTCTCTACCATCGATACCCTGGTTCAATCAAATATAGCACCGTGGGAAACACCCAATTTTTCTACTGTTGTAGACTGGCTACCATCAGCCAAAGCCACGGTGTCGGAGGTGGAGGTACGCCAGAGGTTCAGAGAGATCCTAATTAAACATCTTTCCTTTTTTCATTTATATACCGACGGGTCCAAGACAGACGAGTGTGTGGGAGCGGGTGTATGGTCGACTGAATGTCAGTTGAGATTTCGTTTGCCGAATCATACATCGATCTTTCTTGCCGAACTTTTTGCAATAGATAAAGCTTTAGATTTTGCCCTATCGACGACCCACGATAGAATAGTCATTTTTTCAGACTCGTTAAGTTCAATTAAAGCCATTAAATCACTAGAAACCACCTATAATGAAATACAGGGTAATATCATTCGTAAAATGCATAGTGCCAATAAATCAATCAAACTGATATGGGTACCTGGACACTCGGGTATCCATGGTAATGAACAGGCTGACAAACTAGCCGGGTCGACTGGCGATCTGGAGCCTGGTATTATCCACACAGATCTCAGGTGTTTTGTCTCTTTTATAAAAGCAAAAATCCATCTCCTGTGGCAGAGTGAGTGGACCGACCTCACAATAAACAACAAAAATAAAGAAGAAATACAAATGTGGGATACAGCTTACAGAAAGAACAGAAGAGAAGAGGTGGTAGTTGCCCGATTGAGGGTCAACGCCACACGGTACACCCACCTGACTCCTTACATGGAGAAAAGCTTCCCTCCACAGTGTGGCATGTGCAATAGAATAACATCAATAGCACACATCTTGATAACTTGCCACCAGTACACCATCCAAAGGCAAAAAATTAAAAACTATTTTCAAATTAAAAATATAGAATATAATATTAAAAATTTACTATCTGATAATGAAAAAATAATTAGTAAAGTAATCACTTTTCTAAAGGAGACAAAACTTTATGACCTTATATAGATTGATAAAATAAAATGGAATCATTGGCTTAATAACCTTGGCTTGTGCCGCTGGTTGATAGCCAATAAATCCAACAAGCAAGCAAGGATCGTCCACACACACTCGTGTATGAGACTTTGAATGCCTCACACCTTGTTTCTTTATAAAAAACGCAGCAGCAATAAACTATAAGTCTTGTGACACAGGAGCTACCCTGGTTTCGGGGCCTCTTGTCTTGCTTGGCATTATTGTTTCTGTGTTTTGTAGCGTAAATTAGTCGAGTAAACGCTGTTTTCAGACTTTTTTGCACTTCTAGTGCCTTGCCTGCACCTTCAGTGCTTTGTTATTTGAAGGTAGCACGAGCCTACAGTAGAGTAGACAGCCCCCACCCCAGACCCGCAGCTCTCTTCTACCTCAGGGTAGCCCTTACGGGCTGTGACCCCTGGGTAGGGAGGCCCAGTAGTCTGGGGCGTCCTTTGGGCGCAACTTTTCTCTCCTCCTAAATTTTTTTCCATATTTCTGTGTGACTTTCCTGAGCCTACGGGAGTCTCCTTGTGAGCTCCTGTATTCGCTTGGGGGGTGGGCACCAACTTACCGTCCCTCGCACTAGGCAGGTTCGGCGGTTGGAAGGTGTCTTACATACAACTCCGATCCCTTAGTTGGTACTGGAGAACGCAACCAGGCTTCCACTAAGGGGGGGTGAGGACGATTAACTGAAAGACGTGTTTTATTTTATCCTCTCTTAGCTATTGGGATTAGGTTGATCCAAAAGTTAAGGGAAAAGGTAGTCCCCTCAGGACAACGGGCTTTGGCCCAGGGTTCGGACCTGGTCCGACACCCAGTATGATTGATTCCCCGGCTACCCTTCCTCCTTCCCAAGGAGGAGGGGCGACTCAGACCCTTTCTAAGACCACTTTGACCAGTAATGGAACCCCGACCAATGACCGACCCAGACGACACATTGATATCCCTCCAGAGAACGCAAGGTGCTTGAACATACGATGCGTGAAAGAAAATCAATCCCTGCAGAATGTCAACCCCTTTATCATCAAGAAGGTCCTTGATGGTCAAGTGGAAGGCAGTTTTGATTTTGTCCGAAAATTGCGAGATGGCAGCCTCCTTGTTAAAGTACAATTTAAGTCTCAGATTAAGGATTTGCTTAAACTGACGCAAATTCATGACCTCAGCGTAAAAGTAACTATTCCTGTTGGCCCAAATACCTGTAAGGGAGTAATCTTTCACAGGGATTTGAGGACAATGGAAGAAAGTGAAATTCTTGATGCCATGAAAGACCAGAGCGTAGTTGACGTAAATTGTATGTCAAAGAAAGATGGGAATGTGCGAACAAAGACCGGATTGTGTTTCTTGACTTTTTCTTCACCAAAAATTCCTAGTACAGTTAAAATCGGATATGAGATTGTTCAAGTAAGACCTTATATTCAAAAGCCAATGCGGTGTAATAGATGCCAAAAATTTGGACACACCTCATTAAGATGCATGGATAAGGACAGTAACAAATTCACTTGCGGTAAATGTACTGGAGATCACGATACCACTGAATGCACGGAAAAGACACTCAAGTGTGCTAACTGTGGAGGTCCCCATCAGTCAGGCTCTGCTGATTGCAGTAGCCTGAAGAAGGAGACTGAGACATTAGCATACATGAGAGAGCACGATGTTAGCTACCGTGAGGCCAAAAAGAAAGTGGAAGGTTTGACAAGCAAACCCAATACTTCTTACGCCTCAGCAGTAACTAACAATGTTTCCAGTGCAATCAGTGTTAGTCAGCAGCTCGCAGTTAAAGACAAGGAAATTTCCGATTTGAAAGAAACAGTAAGGGACTTGATGAATCAGATTAAAGAATTGAACAAGACAATTAAAGAAATTGCTGAATCAACCCAGCAAAAACAGCATCTTAAGGAGGTCGATACCAAATCACAATCCGGATCGCACCTTCTAGTCCAGGCGACCCCCACTAGAACTTCGTCTGGTGGTAGTTCTGCTCGTAAGAGCAGATCGTCCTCCGCCGGGCGTCTCTCTGGTGGAGGGGAGCAGGCCATGGAGACTACTGTCTCCAAAAATTCCCGAGAGAGGCCCTCGGGAAGCGAGGGAGAGGAGGAGGCGCCTCCCTCCCAAAAAAGAAAATAAAAACCACCGGACAAGGCACTTCCAAACCCCATAAAACGTAATCCACGCGTATACCATTATACAATGGAACTGTCGAAGTCTTAGATCAAAATTAAACTCTCTTAGATTATTAGCCTCGTCCTATGCTCCCGATATTATCGTACTACAAGAAAGCCATTTAAACGACCAAGTCTCTGACGAGGTCGTATCGCTAAAAAACTACCATCTTTGTAGAAAAGACCGAGAGGGAAGGGGTGGAGGCGGAGTCGCCATGTACATCCACCAGAATCTCCCTTTCATTGAAGTGACGATTAATTCTACTTTGGAACACGTCGCATGCAAAGTAAAATTCAATAACACGTATCTGACTATATGCTCAGCTTACTGTCCACCTGATAAAAGATTAATCTATGATGAGCTTTTTGCTATTCAGGACAGTCTGCCAAACAATAAATTAATTCTAGGTGATTTTAATGCTCGTCATACATCATGGGGTTCCCTGCGGGTGAATGGTAGAGGTGAGCAAGTAGTTAAGTTGATCAACGACTCTGATCTGGTTCTTCTAAATGATGGTAGTCCAACGCGAATAGACGATAATACCGGTAATTTGAGCTTTATTGACCTATCACTGGTTTCCTCAACACTAGCAGCCAAGTGCCTGTGGCACACCATTGACGACTCGTTGGGAAGCGATCACCTTCCTATTTGTATTCAATATTCATGCGACACCACGAGGACGCCTTCAGCACCCAAATTTAACGTAAAAAGAGCAGATTGGGTCGCCTTCACAAGGAGCGTCAAGCTCGAAGTTGTTGGAGAAACCATTGATGATAAAGTAAACAGTGTTCAAAATTGTATTATAAATGCAGCAATGGCAACCATACCTAAGACTTCGACAGATAGCGTTAAGCATAGAGTTCCATGGTGGACACCAGATTGCCGCAGGGCGCTATGTGAACGAAATAGGGCCTACAGGCTTTTCCATAATAATATTACCAACGAGAACTTTCGCAAATACAAACAAGCGAGAGCTAGGGCTCGTAGAACAATCAGACAAGCCAAAAGAGACTCCTGGCGAAGCTTTGTCTCTACGATAAACAGTAACACCAAGTTATCAGAGGTTTGGTCCACAGTAAATAGAATCAATAGAAAAAAGTCATCAAATAAGATCAGAAACATTATTCATGAGGGAATTAATTATGATGAACCTAGAGACATTGCTAACACAATCGCCAGGCAGTTCTCTTATACAAGCAGCTCGGAAAACTACAACCCTGCATTCCTGACCACCAAGGAAGCAGCCGAGCTGCAACCAATTCACTTTGCCACAGGAGATAATTTTGATTATAATAAAGATCTAACTATAAATGAGCTTGTCCGAGCCCTAGAAGCCTGTAGAGGAACATCCCCAGGCCCCGATGAGATTCGATATGAGATGATAAAGCATCTTAATCATGATGACATGATTAAGTTGCTAGAAGTGTACAATGATATTTGGAAAAGCCAGACTTTTCCAAATTCATGGCACTTCGCCCACATCATTCCCATATTGAAAGGAGGGGGAAATCCCAGATCCGCCATTTCTTACCGCCCAATTGCGTTGACAAGTTGCTTATGCAAGGTCATGGAAAGAATTGTTAATAGTAGGCTATTGCATTTTTTAAATACCAGAAATTTACTAGTTGACGAGCAGTGCGGCTTCCGAAAGGGACGCCAAACTCTCGATCAACTAGTAAAACTGGAAAGTCACATTCATGAGGCATTTGCCAAAAAGCATTTTTTGATATCAGTATTTTTAGACATAGAAAAAGCCTACGACATGACTTGGCGACATGGCCTACTCAGAAAACTTTATGCTTTCGGATTACGTGGAAACTTGCCTTGTTTCATCCAAAATTTCATTTCTGACAGAACGTTTTCTGTCAAATTATTTTCTGACAATGTCACTTTCTCGGACATTTTTGTCCAGGCAAACGGGGTCCCACAAGGAAGTGTCTTGTCTCCAACATTATTTCTGTGTATAATAAATGACATTTTACCATCTCCTCCTCGAAATCTTAAATACTCACTGTACGCCGATGATTGTGCATTATGGCACTCCAGCAATAATGCAGAGTTCTCGGCAAATCAGATCCAATTGGCACTGGATATGATTCATAACTGGGGCCTCCAGTGGGGTTTTAAGTTTTCCATTAAAAAGAGTATTGGAGTGGTTTTTACACATAGGAGAAAGCCCAACATCAGGCTAACTCTAGACAACCATCCAATACCTATTCAAAATTCAGCTAGATTTCTTGGACTACTCTTTGATAGTAGATTGAATTGGAAAGACCACATTGGTCAATTAAAGAATAAATGTCAAAAAGCACTCAATTTATTAAAGTGCATTTCTGGACACAAATGGGGAGCTGATAGAAAGTCTTTACTGATGTTATATAAATCCCTGATTAGATCTAAAGTAGATTATGGGTCAATCGTGTATGGCTCGGCAACGAGCTCAACTCTGAAAGGTTTGAATGTTGTACAGAATGCGTGTTTACGAGTCTGTCTTGGAGCCCTTAAGTGCACTCGCACCGAGCGCCTAGAGGTAGAGTCGGGAGTACCTCCCCTCCGTCTTAGACGCGGCCAGCTTGCGCTGACCTATGCCGCGAAGGTAGCCAGGCAGCCCCAACATCCCAACAGGGATGTTTTGCGCCGGCAGGTAGGGCCCCAGTATCGCGGCGGGAAGCCGCTGGGCAATAGACTCCATGACCTCACAGATAAAGTCGGTATAGATCTCTCTACCATCGATACCCTGGTTCAATCAAATATAGCACCGTGGGAAACACCCAATTTTTCTACTGTTGTAGACTGGCTACCATCAGCCAAAGCCACGGTGTCGGAGGTGGAGGTACGCCAGAGGTTCAGAGAGATCCTTATTAAACATCTTTCCTTTTTTCATTTATATACCGACGGGTCCAAGACAGACGAGTGTGTGGGAGCGGGTGTATGGTCGACTGAATGTCAGTTGAGATTTCGATTGCCGAATCATACATCGATCTTTCTTGCTGAACTTTTTGCAATAGATAAAGCTTTAGATTTTGCCCTATCGACGACCCACGATAGAATAGTCATTTTTTCAGACTCGTTAAGTTCAATTAAAGCCATTAAATCACTAGAAACCACCTATAATGAAATACAGGGTAATATCATTCGTAAAATGCATAGTGCCAATAAATCAATCAAACTGATATGGGTACCTGGACATTCGGGTATCCATGGTAATGAACAGGCTGACAAACTAGCCGGGTCGACTGGCGATCTGGAGCCTGGTATTATCCACACAGATCTCAGGTGTTTTGTCTCTTTTATAAAAGCAAAAATCCATCTCCTGTGGCAGAGTGAGTGGACCGACCTCACAATAACCAACAAAATAAAAGAAAAAATAGAACCATGGGACACAGCCCAAAGAAAAATCAGAAGGGAGGAGGTGATATTGGCTAGGCTTCGTGTCAATGCCACAAGACACACACACCTTACTCCCTATATAAACAAAAATTTCCCTCAACAGTGTGAACAATGCAATAGACCTATAACTATATCACACATTTTAATATCCTGCCAAAATTACAATAGACAACGACAAAATATAATAAATTATCTACAAATCAAACAAATAGAAAATAACATAACAAATTTATTATCCAACAACGAAAAAATAATCAGTAAAATAATCACTTTTCTAAAGGAGACAAAACTTTATGACCTTATATAGATTGATAAAATAAAATGGAATCATTGGCTTAATAACCTTGGCCTGTGCCGCTGGTTGATAGCCAATAAATCCAACAAGCAAAGGATCGTCCACTCGTGTATGAGACTCTGTTGGCCTCACACTGTTTTTCAAAAACATAGCAGCAACAAACCAAAAGTCCTGTGCCGCTAGAACTACCCTGTCTCAGGGCTTCTAGTCTCGCTTGACATTGTTGCTTCTCTGTTCATTTAACGTAAAACTAAGTCGAGTAAACCCTGTTCTTTACAGATTTTGAGCACTTTAAGTGCTTTTTTGCACCTTCAGTGCTTTTTTCTTGAAGGTGACACGAGACTACAGTAGGAGTAGTCAGCCCCCACCCCAGACCCGCAGCTCTCTTCTACCACAGGGTAGCCCTTACGGGCTGACCCCTGGGTAGGGAGGCCCAGTAGTCTGGGGCGTCCTTTGGGCGCAACTTTTCTCTCCTCCTAAATTTTTTCCATATTTCTGTGTGACTTTCCTGAGCCTACGGGAGTCTCCTTGTGAGCTCCTGTATTCGCTTGGGGGGTGGGCACCAACTTACCGTCCCTCGCACTAGGCAGGTTCGGCGGTTGGAAGGTGTCTTACACACAACTCCGATCCCTTAGTTGGTACTGGAGAACGCAACCAGGCTTCCACTAAGGGGGGGTGAGGACGATTAACTAAAAGACGTGTTTTATTTTATCCTCTCTTAGCTATTGGGATTAGGTTGATCCAAAAGTTAAGGGAAAAGGTAGTCCCCTCAGGACAACGGGCTTTGGCCCAGGGTTCGGACCTGGTCCGACACCCAGTATGATTGACTCCCCGGCTACCCTTCCTCCTCCCCAAGGAGGAGGGGCGACTCAGAACCACTCTAAGACCACTTTGACCAATAATGGAACCCCGACCAATGACCGACCCAGACGACACATTAATATCCCTCCCCAGAACGCAAGGTGCGTGAACATCCGTTGCATGAAAGAAAATCAATCCTTGCAGAATGTCAACCCCTTTATCATTAAGAAGGTCCTTGATGGTCAAGTGGGAGGCAGTTTTGATTTTGTCCGAAAATTGCGAGATGGTAGCCTCCTTGTGAAAGTGCAATTTAAGTCTCAGGTTAACGATTTACTTAAGCTGACGCAGATTCATGACATTACAGTAAAAGTAACTATTCCTGTTGGCCCAAATACCTGTAAGGGAGTAATCTTTCACAGGGATTTGAGGACAATGGAAGAAAGCGAAATTCTTGATGCCATGAATGACCAAAACGTTGTGGACGTAAATTGCATGACCAAGAAAGATGGGAATGCGCGAACAAAGACCGGATTGTGTTTCTTGACCTTTGCTTCAAATAAAATTCCAAGTACTGTCAAAATCGGATATGAGATTGTTCAAGTACGACCTTACATTCAAAAGCCAATGCGGTGTAATAGATGCCAAAAATTTGGACACACCTCATTAAGATGCAATGATAAGGATACTAACAAATTCACTTGCGGTAAATGTACTGGAGATCACGATACCACTGAATGCACGGAAAAGACACTCAAGTGTGCTAACTGTGGAGGTCCCCATCAGTCAGGCTCTGCTGATTGCAGTAGCCTGAAGAAGGAGACTGAGACATTAGCATACATGAGAGAACACGATGTTAGCTACCGTGAGGCCAAGAAGAAAGTGGAAGGTTTGACAAGCAAACCCAATACTTCTTACGCCTCAGCAGTAACTAACACTGTTTCCAATGCAAGCAGTGTTAATCAGCAGCTCGCAGTTAAAGATCAGGAAATTGCAGAATTAAAAGAAACGGTAAGGGACTTAATGAATCAGATCAAAGAATTGAATAAGACAATTAAAGAAATTGCTGAATCAACCCAGCAAAAACAGCATCTTAAGGAGGTCGATACCAAATCACAATCCGGATCGCACCTTCTCGTACAGGCGACCCCCACTAGAACTTCGTCTGGTGGTAGTTCTGCTCGTAAGAGCAGATCATCCTCCGCCGGGCGTCTCTCTGGTGGAGGGGAGCAGGCCATGGAGACTACTGTCTCCAAAAATTCCCGAGAGAGGCCCTCGGGAAGCGAGGGAGAGGAGGAGGCGCCTCCCTCCCAAAAAAAGAAAATAAAAACCACCGGACAAGGCACTTCCAAACCCCATAAAACGTAATCCACGCGTATACCATCATACAATGGAACTGTCGAAGTCTTAGATCAAAAGTAAACTCTCTTAGATTATTAGCCTCGTCCTATGCTCCCGATATTATCGTACTACAAGAAAGCCATTTAAACGACCAAGTCTCTGACGAGGTCGTATCGCTAAGAAACTACCATCTTTGTAGAAAAGACCGAGAGAGAAGGGGTGGAGGCGGAGTCGCCATGTACATCCACCAGAATCTCCCTTTCATTGAAGTGACGATTAATTCTACTTTGGAACACGTCGCATGCAAAGTAAAATTCAATAACACGTATCTGACTATATGCTCAGCTTACTGTCCACCTGATAAAAGGTTTATATATGATGAGCTTTTTGCTATTCAGGACAGTCTGCCAAACAATAAATTAATTCTAGGAGATTTTAATGCTCGTCATACATCATGGGGTTCCCTGCGGGTGAATGGTAGAGGTGAGCAAGTAGTTAAGTTGATCAACGACTCTGATCTGGTTCTTCTAAATGATGGTAGTCCAACGCGAATAGACGATAATACCGGTAATTTGAGCTTTATTGACCTATCACTGGTTTCCTCAACACTAGCAGCCAAGTGCCTGTGGCACACCATTGACGACTCGTTGGGAAGCGATCACCTTCCTATTTGTATTCAATATTCATGCGACACCACGAGGACGCCTTCAGCACCCAAATTTAACGTAAAAAGAGCAGATTGGGTCGCCTTCACAAGGAGCGTCAAGCTCGAAGTTGTTGGAGAAACCATTGATGATAAAGTAAACAATGTTCAAAATTGTATTATAAATGCAGCAATGGCAACCATACCTAAGACTTCGACAGATAGCGTTAAGCATAGAGTTCCATGGTGGACACCAGATTGCCGCAGGGCGCTATGTGAACGAAATAGGGCCTACAGGCTTTTCCATAATAATATTACCAACGAGAACTTTCGCAAATACAAACAAGCGAGAGCTAGGGCTCGTAGAACAATCAGACAAGCCAAAAGAGACTCCTGGCGAAGCTTTGTCTCTACGATAAACAGTAACACCAAGTTATCAGAGGTTTGGTCCACAGTAAATAGAATCAATAGAAAAAAGTCATCAAATAAGATCAGAAACATTATTCATGAGGGAATTAATTATGATGAACCTAGAGACATTGCTAACACAATCGCCAGGCAGTTCTCTTATACAAGCAGCTCGGAAAACTACAACCCTGCATTCCTGACCACCAAGGAAGCAGCCGAGCTGCAACCAATTCACTTTGCCACAGGAGATAATTTTGATTATAATAAAGATCTAACTATAAATGAGCTTGTCCGAGCCCTAGAAGCCTGTAGAGGAACATCCCCAGGCCCCGATGAGATTCGATATGAGATGATAAAGCATCTTAATCATGATGACATGATTAAGTTGCTAGAAGTGTACAATGATATTTGGAAAAGCCAGACTTTTCCAAATTCATGGCACTTCGCCCACATCATTCCCATATTGAAAGGAGGGGGAAATCCCAGATCCGCCATCTCTTACCGCCCAATTGCGTTGACAAGTTGCTTATGCAAGGTCATGGAAAGAATTGTTAATAGTAGGCTATTGCATTTTTTAAATACCAGAAATTTACTAGTTGACGAGCAGTGCGGCTTCCGAAAGGGACGCCAAACTCTCGATCAACTAGTAAAACTGGAAAGTCACATTCATGAGGCATTTGCCAAAAAGCATTTTTTGATATCAGTATTTTTAGACATAGAAAAAGCCTACGACATGACTTGGCGACATGGCCTACTCAGAAAACTTTATGCTTTCGGATTACGTGGAAACTTGCCTTGTTTCATCCAAAATTTCATTTCTGACAGAACGTTTTCTGTCAAATTGTTTTCTGACAATGTCACTTTCTCGGACATTTTTGTCCAGGCAAACGGGGTCCCACAAGGAAGTGTCTTGTCTCCAACATTATTTCTGTGTATAATAAATGACATTTTACCATCTCCTCCTCGAAATCTTAAATACTCACTGTACGCCGATGATTGTGCATTATGGCACTCCAGCAATAATGCAGAGTTCTCGGCAAATCAGATCCAATTGGCACTGGATATGATTCATAACTGGGGCCTCCAGTGGGGTTTTAAGTTTTCCATTAAAAAGAGTATTGGAGTGGTTTTTACACATAGGAGAAAGCCCAACATCAGGCTAACTCTAGACAACCATCCAATACCTATTCAAAATTCAGCTAGATTTCTTGGACTACTCTTTGATAGTAGATTGAATTGGAAAGACCACATTGGTCAATTAAAGAATAAATGTCAAAAAGCACTCAATTTATTAAAGTGCATTTCTGGACACAAATGGGGAGCTGATAGAAAGTCTTTACTGATGTTATATAAATCCCTGATTAGATCTAAAGTAGATTATGGGTCAATCGTGTATGGCTCGGCAACGAGCTCAACTCTGAAAGGTTTGAATGTTGTACAGAATGCGTGTTTACGAGTCTGTCTTGGAGCCCTTAAGTGCACTCGCACTGAGCGCCTAGAGGTAGAGTCGGGAGTACCTCCCCTCCGTCTTAGACGCGGCCAGCTTGCGCTGACCTATGCCGCGAAGGTAGCCAGGCAGCCCCAACATCCCAACAGGGATGTTTTGCGCCGGCAGGTAGGGCCCCAGTATCGCGGCGGGAAGCCGCTGGGCAATAGACTCTTTGACCTCACAGATAAAGTCGGTATAGATCTCTCTACCATCGATACCCTGGTTCAATCAAATATAGCACCGTGGGAAACACCCAATTTTTCTACTGTTGTAGACTGGCTACCATCAGCCAAAGCCACGGTGTCGGAGGTGGAGGTACGCCAGAGGTTCAGAGAGATCCTTATTAAACATCTTTCCTTTTTTCATTTATATACCGACGGGTCCAAGACAGACGAGTGTGTGGGAGCGGGTGTATGGTCGACTGAATGTCAGTTGAGATTTCGATTGCCGAATCATACATCGATCTTTCTTGCTGAACTTTTTGCAATAGATAAAGCTTTAGATTTTGCCCTATCGACGACCCACGATAGAATAGTCATTTTTTCAGACTCGTTAAGTTCAATTAAAGCCATTAAATCACTAGAAACCACCTATAATGAAATACAGGGTAATATCATTCGTAAAATGCATAGTGCCAATAAATCAATCAAACTGATATGGGTACCTGGACATTCGGGTATCCATGGTAATGAACAGGCTGACAAACTAGCCGGGTCGACTGGCGATCTGGAGCCTGGTATTATCCGCACAGATCTCAGGTGTTTTGTCTCTTTTATAAAAGCAAAAATCCATCTCCTGTGGCAGAGTGAGTGGACCGACCTCACAATAACCAACAAAATAAAAGAAAAAATAGAACCATGGGACACAGCCCAAAGAAAAATCAGAAGGGAGGAGGTGATATTGGCTAGGCTTCGTGTCAATGCCACAAGACACACACACCTTACTCCCTATATAAACAAAAATTTCCCTCAACAGTGTGAACAATGCAATAGACCTATAACTATATCACACATTTTAATATCCTGCCAAAATTACAATAGACAACGACAAAATATAATAAATTATCTACAAATCAAACAAATAGAAAATAACATAACAAATTTATTATCCAACAACGAAAAAATAATCAGTAAAATAATCACTTTTCTAAAGGAGACAAAACTTTATGACCTTATATAGATTGATAAAATAAAATGGAATCATTGGCTTAATAACCTTGGCCTGTGCCGCTGGTTGATAGCCAATAAATCCAACAAGCAAGCAAGCATGGATCGTCCCTCTTACACACAACTCCGATCCCTTAGTTGGTACTGGAGAACGCAACCAGGCTTCCACTAAGGGGGGGTGAGGACGATTAACAGAAAGACGTGTTTTATTTTATCCTCTCTTAGCTATTGGGATTAGGTTGATCCAAAAGTTAAGGGAAAAGGTAGTCCCCTCAGGACAACGGGCTTTGGCCCAGGGTTCGGACCTGGTCCGATACCCAGTATGATTGACTCCCCGGCTACCCTTCCTCCTCCCCAAGGAGGAGGGGCGACTCAGAACTCCTCTAAGACCACTAAGACTAATAATGGAACCCCGACAAATGACCGACCCAGACGACACATTGATATCCCTCCCCAGAACGCAAGGTGCGTGAACATCCGATGCATGAATGAAAATCAATCCTTGCAGAATGTCAACCCCTTTATCATCAAGAAGGTCCTTGATGGTCAAGTGGAAGGCGGTTTTGATTTTGTCCGAAAATTGCGAGATGGCAGCCTCCTTGTTAAAGTACAATTTAAGTCTCAGATTAAGGATTTGCTTAAACTGACGCAAATTCATGACCTCAGAGTAAAAGTAACTATTCCTGTTGGCCCAAATACCTGTAAGGGAGTAATCTTTCACAGGGATTTGAGGACAATGGAAGAAAGTGAAATTCTTGATGCCATGAAAGACCAGAGCGTAGTTGACGTAAATTGTATGTCAAAGAAAGATGGGAATGTGCGAACAAAGACCGGATTGTGTTTCTTGACTTTTTCTTCACCAAAAATTCCTAGTACAGTTAAAATCGGATATGAGATTGTTCAAGTAAGACCTTATATTCAAAAGCCAATGCGGTGTAATAGATGCCAAAAATTTGGACACACCTCATTAAGATGCATGGATAAGGACAGTAACAAATTCACTTGCGGTAAATGTACTGGAGATCACGATACCACTGAATGCACGGAAAAGACACTCAAGTGTGCTAACTGTGGAGGTCCCCATCAGTCAGGCTCTGCTGATTGCAGTAGCCTGAAGAAGGAGACTGAGACATTAGCATACATGAGAGAGCACGATGTTAGCTACCGTGAGGCCAAAAAGAAAGTGGAAGGTTTGACAAGCAAACCCAATACTTCTTACGCCTCAGCAGTAACTAACAATGTTTCCAGTGCAATCAGTGTTAGTCAGCAGCTCGCAGTTAAAGACAAGGAAATTTCCGATTTGAAAGAAACAGTAAGGGACTTGATGAATCAGATTAAAGAATTGAACAAGACAATTAAAGAAATTGCTGAATCAACCCAGCAAAAACAGCATCTTAAGGAGGTCGATACCAAATCACAATCTGGATCGCACCTTCTAGTCCAGGCGACCCCCACTAGAACTTCGTCTGGTGGTAGTTCTGCTCGTAAGAGCAGATCGTCCTCCGCCGGGCGTCTCTCTGGTGGAGGGGAGCAGGCCATGGAGACTACTGTCTCCAAAAATTCCCGAGAGAGGCCCTCGGGAAGCGAGGGAGAGGAGGAGGCGCCTCCCTCCCAAAAAAAGAAAATAAAAACCGCCGGACAAGGCACTTCCAAACCCCATAAAACGTAATCCACGCGTATACCATTATACAATGGAACTGTCGAAGTCTTAGATCAAAATTAAACTCTCTTAGATTATTAGCCTCGTCCTATGCTCCCGATATTATCGTTCTACAAGAAAGCCATTTAAACGACCAAGTCTCTGACGAGGTCGTATCGCTAAAAAACTACCATCTTTGTAGAAAAGACCGAGAGGGAAGGGGTGGAGGCGGAGTCGCCATGTACATCCACCAGAATCTCCCTTTCATTGAAGTGACGATTAATTCTACTTTGGAACACGTCGCATGCAAAGTAAAATTCAATAACACGTATCTGACTATATGCTCAGCTTACTGTCCACCTGATAAAAGATTAATCTATGATGAGCTTTTTGCTATTCAGGACAGTCTGCCAAACAATAAATTAATTCTAGGTGATTTTAATGCTCGTCATACATCATGGGGTTCCCTGCGGGTGAATGGTAGAGGTGAGCAAGTAGTTAAGTTGATCAACGACTCTGATCTGGTTCTTCTAAATGATGGTAGTCCAACGCGAATAGACGATAATACCGGTAATTTGAGCTTTATAGACCTATCACTGGTTTCCTCAACACTAGCAGCCAAGTGCCTGTGGCACACCATTGACGACTCGTTGGGAAGCGATCACCTTCCTATTTGTATTCAATATTCATGCGACACCACGAGGACGCCTTCAGCACCCAAATTTAACGTAAAAAGAGCAGATTGGGTCGCCTTCACAAGGAGCGTCAAGCTCGAAGTTGTTGGAGAAACCATTGATGATAAAGTAAACAGTGTTCAAAATTGTATTATAAATGCAGCAATGGCAACCATACCTAAGACTTCGACAGATAGCGTTAAGCATAGAGTTCCATGGTGGACACCAGATTGCCGCAGGGCGCTATGTGAACGAAATAGGGCCTACAGGCTTTTCCATAATAATATCACAAATGAGAACTTTCGCAAATACAAACAAGCGAGAGCTAGGGCTCGTAGAACAATCAGACAAGCCAAAAGAGACTCCTGGCGAAGCTTTGTCTCTACGATAAATAGCAATACTAAAATTTCAGAGGTTTGGTCCACAGTCAATAGAATTAATAGAAAAAAACAATCAATAAAAATCAGAAACATCTTACATGAGGGAAATAATTATGATGAACCTAGAGACATTGCTAACACAATCGCCAGGCAGTTCTCTTATACAAGCAGCTCGGAAAATTACAACCCTGCATTCCTGACCACCAAGGAAGCAGCCGAGCTGCAACCAATTCACTTTGCCACAGGAGATATTTTTGATTACAATAAAGATCTAACAATGAATGAGCTTGTCCGAGCCCTAGAAGCCTGTAGAGGAACATCCCCAGGCCCCGATGAGATTCGATATGAGATGATAAAGCATCTTAATCATGATGACATGATTAAGTTGCTAGAAGTGTACAATGATATTTGGAAAAGCCAGACTTTTCCAAATTCATGGCACTTCGCCCACATCATTCCCATATTGAAAGGAGGGGGAAATCCCAGATCCGCCATTTCTTACCGCCCAATTGCGTTGACAAGTTGCTTATGCAAGGTCATGGAAAGAATTGTTAATAGTAGGCTATTGCATTTTTTAAATACCAGAAATTTACTAGTTGACGAGCAGTGCGGCTTCCGAAAGGGACGCCAAACTCTCGATCAGCTAGTAAAACTGGAAAGTCATATTCATGAGGCATTTGCCAAAAAGCATTTTTTGATATCAATATTTTTAGACATAGAAAAAGCCTACGACATGACTTGGCGACATGGCCTACTCAGAAAACTTTATGCTTTCGGATTACGTGGAAACTTGCCTTGTTTCATCCAAAATTTCATTTCTGACAGAACTTTTTCTGTCAAATTGTTTTCTGACAATGTCACTTTCTCGGACATATTTGTCCAGGCAAACGGGGTCCCACAAGGAAGTGTCTTGTCTCCAACATTATTTCTGTGTATAATAAATGACATTTTACCATCTCCTCCTCGAAATCTTAAATACTCACTGTACGCCGATGATTGTGCATTATGGCACTCCAGCAATAATGCAGAGTTCTCGGCAAATCAGATCCAATTGGCACTGGATATGATTCATAACTGGGGCCTCCAGTGGGGTTTTAAGTTTTCCATTAAAAAGAGTATTGGCGTGGTTTTTACACATAGGAGAAAGCCCAACATCAGGCTAACTCTAGACAACCATCCAATACCTATTCAAAATTCAGCTAGATTTCTTGGACTACTCTTTGATAGTAGATTGAATTGGAAAGACCACATTGGTCAATTAAAGAATAAATGTCAAAAAGCACTCAATTTATTAAAGTGCATTTCTGGACACAAATGGGGAGCTGATAGAAAGTCTTTACTGATGTTATATAAATCCCTGATTAGATCTAAAGTAGATTATGGGTCAATCGTGTATGGCTCGGCAACGAGCTCAACTCTGAAAGGTTTGAATGTTGTGCAGAATGCGTGTTTACGCGTCTGTCTTGGAGCCCTTAAGTGCACTCGCACCGAGCGCCTAGAGGTAGAGTCGGGAGTACCTCCCCTCCGTCTTAGACGCGGCCAGCTTGCGCTGACCTATGCCGCGAAGGTAGCCAGGCAGCCCCAACATCCAAACAGGGATGTTTTGCGCCGGCAGGTAGGGCCCCAGTATCGCGGCGGGAAGCCGCTGGGCAATAGACTCCATGACCTCACAGAAAAAGTCGGTATAGATCTCTCTACCATCGATACCCTGGTTCAATCAAATATAGCACCGTGGGAAACACCCAATTTTTCTACTGTTGTAGACTGGCTACCATCAGCCAAAGCCACGGTGTCGGAGGTGGAGGTACGCCAGAGGTTCAGAGAGATCCTTATTAAACATCTTTCCTTTTTTCATTTATATACCGACGGGTCCAAGACAGACGAGTGTGTGGGAGCGGGTGTATGGTCGACTGAATGTCAGTTGAGATTTCGTTTGCCGAATCATACATCGATCTTTCTTGCCGAACTTTTTGCAATAGATAAAGCTTTAGATTTTGCCCTATCGACGACCCACGATAGAATAGTCATTTTTTCAGACTCGTTAAGTTCAATTAAAGCCATTAAATCACTAGAAACCACCTATAATGAAATACAGGGTAATATCATTCGTAAAATGCATAGTGCCAATAAATCAATCAAACTGATATGGGTACCTGGACACTCGGGTATCCATGGTAATGAACAGGCTGACAAACTAGCCGGGTCGACTGGCGATCTGGAGCCTGGTATTATCCACACAGATCTCAGGTGTTTTGTCTCTTTTATAAAAGCAAAAATCCATCTCCTGTGGCAGAGTGAGTGGACCGACCTCACAATCTACAATAAAAACAAACCTACAATAGAACAGTGGGATACATCCTACAGAAAAAATAGAAGGGAGGAGGTGGTGTTGGCCCGAATAAGGGTCAACGCTACAAGATTGACACACCTCACTCCCTATATGGAAAAAAACTTCCCTCCACAGTGCCAGCAGTGCAATACCACAATGTCCATAAAACATATATTAACCACATGCAACAAATTCAATAACCAAAGACAAAAAATAAAGAATTACTTACAAATTAAAAATATAGAAATCAATATAACAAATCTACTATCTGATAATGAAAAAATAATCAGTAAAGTAATCACTTTTCTAAAGGAGACAAAACTTTATGACCTTATATAGATTGATAAAATAAAATGGAATCATTGGCTTAATAACCTTGGCCTGTGCCGCTGGTTGATAGCCAATAAATCCAACAAGCAAGCAAGCATGGATCGTCACTCGTGTATGAGACTCTTTATGCCTCACACCCTGATTTTTGTAAAAACGCAGCAGCAATAAATTATAAGTCTTGTGACACAGGAGCTACCCTGGTTTCGGGGCCTCTTGTCTTGCTTGGCATTATTGTTTCTGTGTTTTGTAGCGTAAATTAGTCGAGTAAACGCTGGTTTCAGACTTTTTTGCACTTCTAGTGCCTTGCCTGCACCTTCAGTGCTTTGTTATTTGAAGGTAGCACGAGCCTACAGTAGAGTAGACAGCCCCCACCCCAGACCCGCAGCTCTCTTCTACCTAAGGGTAGCCCTTACGGGCTGTGACCCCTGGGTAGGGAGGCCCAGTAGTCTGGGGCGTCCTTTGGGCGCAACTTTTCTCTCCTCCTAAATTTTTTCCATATTTCTGTGTGACTTTCCTGAGCCTACGGGAGTCTCCTTGTGAGCTCCTGTATTCGCTTGGGGGGTGGGCATTAACTTACCGTCCCTCGCACTAGGCAGGTTCGGCGGTAGGAAGGTGCCTTACATACAACTCCGATCCCTTAGTTGGTACTGGAGAACGCAACCAGGCTTCCACTAAGGGGGGGTGAGGACGATTAACTGTAAGACTTGTTTTATTTTTATCCTCTCTTAGCTATTGGGATTAGGTTGATCCAAAAGTTAAGGGAAAAGGTAGTCCCCTCAGGACAACGGGCTTTGGCCCAGGGTTCGGACCTGGTCCGACACCCAGTATGATTGATTCCCCGGCTACCCTTCCTCCTCCCCAAGGAGGAGGGGCGACTCAGACCCTTTCTAAGACCACTTTGACCAGTAATGGAACCCCGACCAATGACCGACCCAGACGACACATTAATATCCCTCCCCAGAACGCAAGATGCGTGAACATCCGTTGCATGAAAGAAAATCAATCCTTGCAGAATGTCAACCCCTTTATCATTAAGAAGGTCCTTGATGGTCAAGTGGGAGGCAGTTTTGATTTTGTCCGAAAGTTGCGAGATGGTAGCCTCCTTGTGAAAGTGCAATTTGTCTCAGGTTAATGATTTACTTAAGCTGACGCAGATTCATGACATTACAGTAAAAGTAACTATTCCTGTTGGCCCAAATACCTGTAAGGGAGTAATCTTTCACAGGGATTTGAGGACAATGGAAGAAAGCGAAATTCTTGATGCCATGAATGACCAAAACGTTGTGGACGTAAATTGCATGACCAAGAAAGATGGGAATGCGCGAACAAAGACCGGATTGTGTTTCTTGACCTTTGCTTCAAATAAAATTCCAAGTACTGTCAAAATCGGATATGAGATTGTTCAAGTACGACCTTACATTCAAAAGCCAATGCGGTGTAATAGATGCCAAAAATTTGGACACACCTCATTAAGATGCAATGATAAGGATACTAACAAATTCACTTGCGGTAAATGTACTGGAGATCACGATACCACTGAATGCACGGAAAAGACACTCAAGTGTGCTAACTGTGGAGGTCCCCATCAGTCAGGCTCTGCTGATTGCAGTAGCCTGAAGAAGGAGACTGAGACATTAGCATACATGAGAGAACACGATGTTAGCTACCGTGAGGCCAAGAAGAAAGTGGAAGGTTTGACAAGCAAACCCAATACTTCTTACGCCTCAGCAGTAACTAACACTGTTTCCAGTGCAAGCAGTGTTAATCAGCAGCTCGCAGTTAAAGATCAGGAAATTGCAGAATTAAAAGAAACGGTAAGGGACTTAATGAATCAGATCAAAGAATTGAATAAGACAATTAAAGAAATTGCTGAATCAACCCAGCAAAAACAGCATCTTAAGGAGGTCGATACCAAATCACAATCCGGATCGCACCTTCTCGTCCAGGCGACCCCCACTAGAACTTCGTCTGGTGGTAGTTCTGCTCGTAAGAGCAGATCATCCTCCGCCGGGCGTCTCTCTGGTGGAGGGGAGCAGGCCATGGAGACTACTGTCTCCAAAAATTCCCGAGAGAGGCCCTCGGGAAGCGAGGGAGAGGAGGAGGCGCCTCCCTCCCAAAAAAAGAAAATAAAAACCACCGGACAAGGCACTTCCAAACCCCATAAAACGTAATCCACGCGTATACCATTATACAATGGAACTGTCGAAGTCTTAGATCAAAATTAAACTCCCTTAGATTATTAGCCTCGTCCTATGCTCCCGATATTATCGTACTACAAGAAAGCCATTTAAACGACCAAGTCTCTGACGAGGTCGTATCACTAAGAAACTACCATCTTTGTAGAAAAGACCGAGAGGGAAGGGGTGGAGGCGGAGTCGCCATGTACATCCACCAGAATCTCCCTTTCATTGAAGTGACGATTAATTCTACTTTGGAACACGTCGCATGCAAAGTAAAATTCAATAACACGTATCTGACTATATGCTCAGCTTACTGTCCACCTGATAAAAGGTTAATCTATGATGAGCTTTTTGCTATTCAGGACAGTCTGCCAAACAAGAAATTAATTTTAGGAGATTTCAATGCTCGTCATACATCATGGGGTTCCCCACGGGTGAATGGTAGAGGTGAGCAAGTAGTTAAGTTGATCAACGACTCTGATCTGGTTCTTCTAAATGATGGTAGTCCAACGCGAATAGACGATAATACCGGTAATTTGAGCTTTATTGACCTATCACTGGTTTCCTCAACACTAGCAGCCAAGTGCCTGTGGCACACCATTGACGACTCGTTGGGAAGCGATCACCTTCCTTTTTTATTCAATATTCATGCGACACCACGAGGACGCCTTCAGCACCCAAATTTAACGTAAAAAGAGCAGATTGGGTCGCCTTCACAAGGAGCGTCAAGCTCGAAGTTGTTGGAGAAACCATTGATGATAAAGTAAACAATGTTCAAAATTGTATTATAAATGCAGCAATGGCAACCATCCCTAAGACTTCGACAGATAGCGTTAAGCATAGAGTTCCATGGTGGACACCAGATTGCCGCAGGGCGCTATGTGAACGAAATAGGGCCTACAGGCTTTTCCATAATAATATTACCAACGAGAACTTTCGCAATTACAAACAAGCGAGAGCTAGGGCTCGTAGAACAATTAGACAAGCCAAGAGAGACTCCTGGCGAAGCTTTGTCTCTACAATAAATAGTAACACCAAGTTATCAGAGGTTTGGTCCACAGTCAATAGAATTAATAGAAAAAGAACATCAACTAAAATAAGAAACATCATTCATGAGGGAAGAAATTATGATTCACCTAGAGACATTGCTAACACAATCGCCAGGCAGTTCTCTTATACAAGCAGCTCGGAAAACTACAACCCTGCATTCCTGACCACCAAGGAAGCAGCCGAGCTGCAACCAATTCACTTTGCCACAGGAGATAATTTTGATTACAATAAAGATCTAACTATGAATGAGCTTGTCCGAGCCCTAGAAGCCTGTAGAGGAACATCCCCAGGCCCCGATGAGATTCGATATGAGATGATAAAGCATCTTAATCATGATGACATGATTAAGTTGCTAGAAGTGTACAATGATATTTGGAAAAGCCAGACTTTTCCAAATTCATGGCACTTCGCCCACATCATTCCCATATTGAAAGGAGGGGGAAATCCCAGATCCGCCATCTCTTACCGCCCAATTGCGTTGACAAGTTGCTTACGCAAGGTCATGGAAAGAATTGTTAATAGTAGGCTATTGCATTTTTTAAATACCAGAAATTTACTAGTTGACGAGCAGTGCGGATTCCGAAAGGGACGCCAAACTCTCGATCAGCTAGTAAAACTGGAAAGTCATATTCATGAGGCATTTGCCAAAAAGCATTTTTGATATCAGTATTTTTAGACATAGAAAAAGCCTACGACATGACTTGGCGACATGGCCTACTCAGAAAACTTTATGCTTTCGGATTACGTGGAAACTTGCCTTGTTTCATCCAAAATTTCATTTCTGACAGAACGTTTTCTGTCAAATTATTTTCTGACAACGTCACTTTCTCGGACATTTTTGTCCAGGCAAACGGGGTCCCACAAGGAAGTGTCTTATCTCCCACATTATTTTTATGTATTATAAATGACATTTTACCATCTCCTCCTCGGAATCTTAAATACTCACTGTACGCCGATGATTGTGCATTATGGCACTCCAGCAATAATGCAGAGTTCTCGGCAAATCAGATCCAATTGGCACTGGATATGATTCATAACTGGGGCCTCCAGTGGGGTTTTAAGTTTTCCATAAGAAAGAGTATTGGCGTGGTTTTTACACATAGGAGAAAGCCCAACATCAGGCTAACTCTAGACAACCATCCAATACCTATTCAAAATTCAGCTAGATTTCTTGGTCTACTTTTTGATAGTAGATTAAATTGGAAAGACCACATTGGTCAGTTAAAGAATAAATGTCAAAAAGCACTTAATTTATTAAAGTGCATTTCTGGACACAAATGGGGAGCTGATAGAAAGTCTTTACTGATGTTATATAAATCCCTGATTAGATCTAAAGTAGATTATGGGTCAATCGTGTATGGCTCGGCAACGAGCTCAACTCTGAAAGATTTGAATGTTGTGCAGAATGCGTGTTTACGCGTCTGTCTTGGAGCCCTTAAGTGCACTCGCACCAAGCGCCTAGAGGTAGAGTCGGGAGTACCTCCCCTCCGTCTTAGACGCGGCCAGCTTGCGCTGACCTATGCCGCGAAGGTAGCCAGGCAGCCCCAACATCCAAACAGGGATGTTTTGCGCCGGCAGATAGGGCCCCAGTATCGCGGCGGGAAGCCGCTGGGCAATAGACTCCATGACCTCACAGAAAAAGTCGGTATAGATCTCTCTACCATCGATACCCTGGTTCAATCAAATATAGCACCGTGGGAAACACCCAATTTTTCTACTGTTGTAGACTGGCTACCATCAGCCAAAGCCACGGTGTCGGAGGTGGAGGTACGCCAGAGGTTCAGAGAGATCCTAATTAAACATCTTTCCTTTTTTCATTTATATACCGACGGGTCCAAGACAGACGAGTATGTGGGAGCGGGTGTATGGTCGACTGAATGTCAGTTGAGATTTCGATTGCCGAATCATACATCGATCTTTCTTGCCGAACTTTTTGCAATAGATAAAGCTTTAGATTTTGCCCTATCGACGACCCACGATAGAATAGTCATCTTTTCAGACTCGTTAAGTTCAATTAAAGCCATTAAATCACTAGAAACCACCTATAATGAAATACAGGGTAATATCATTCGTAAAATGCATAGTGCCAATAAATCAATCAAACTGATATGGGTACCTGGACACTCGGGTATCCATGGTAATGAACAGGCTGACAAACTAGCCGGGTCGACTGGCGATCTGGAGCCTGGTATTATCCGCACAGATCTCAGGTGTTTTGTCTCTTTTATAAAAGCAAAAATCCATCTCCTGTGGCAGAGTGAGTGGACCGACCTCACAATCTACAATAAAATCAAAGAAAATATACAAATGTGGGACACAGCCTACAGAAGAGAAAGAAGAGAGGAGGTGGTGTTGACCCGACTTAGGGTCAACGCCACAAGATATACCCACCTGAATCATTATATAGAAAAAAGCTTCCCTCCACAATGTGGCTACTGCAATAACACAATGACAATAAGACACATCCTAACAGTATGCCACAAATATAATAACCAAAGACAAAAAATAAAAAATTATTTACAAATTAAAAATATTGAATTAAATATAAAAAATCTACTTTCTAATAATGAAAGAATAATAAGTAAAGTAATCACTTTTCTAAAGGAGACAAAACTTTATGACCTTATATAGATTGATAAAATAAAATGGAATCATTGGCTTAATAACCTTGGCCTGTGCCGCTGGTTGATAGCCAATAAATCCAACAAGCAAGCAAGCAAGTGGATCGTCACTCGTGTATGAGACTC
Organism: Penaeus japonicus; assembly: GCF_977035675.1. NCBI lineage: Eukaryota > Metazoa > Arthropoda > Malacostraca > Decapoda > Penaeidae > Penaeus > Penaeus japonicus. The sequence continues at coordinate 17,544,797 of NW_028234417.1, forward strand.
TGTTGGCCTCACACCCTGTTTTTCCAAAACATAGCAGCAACAAGCTAAACGTCTTGTGCCACTGGAACTACCCTGTCTCAGGGCTTCTAGTCTCGCTTGACCTTGTTGTTTCTCTGTTCAATTAACGTCAAATAAAGTCGAGTAAACTCTGTTTTATACAGATCTTGAGCACTATAAGTGCTTTTCTGCACCTTCAGTGCTTTTATCTTGAAGGTGACACGAGACTACAGTAGGAGTAGTCAGCCCCCACCCCAGACCCGCAGCTCTCTTCTACCACAGGGTAGCCCTTACGGGCTGACCCCTGGGTAGGGAGGCCCAGTAGTCTGGGGCGTCCTTTGGGCGCAACTTTTCTCTCTCCCTGAATTTTTCTATTCTTCTGTGTGACTTTCCTGAGCCTACGGGAGTCTCCTTGTGAGCTCCTGTATTCGCTTGGGGGGTGGGCACCAACTTACCGTCCCTCGCACTAGGCAGGTTCGGCGGTTGGAAGG
>NW_028234417.1:17545384-17609057 GCF_977035675.1 Penaeus japonicus
AGGGAAAAATAAATTTTTAAGCATTTTTGGCTATTTTAGGGTCGTTGTCATTTTTTTTTTTTTAGTGCACCTTTTTTTTCTCTCAATTTGCTAAATCCTTTAATATAACGAAAAAAACCAGCGGGGCCAAAAAATTTTAAATCTATAATCCGTTTCATTATTCCATGAGAATGGCTAAAACGTGTAATTCTAAGCATTTTTGGCTATTTTCAGGGGGCGGTGTCATTTTTTTTTTTAGTGCACCTTTTTTCTCTCAATTGCTAAATCCTTTAATATAGCGAAAAGCAGCAGCATCTAACTATAATCCGTTCCATTATGTAATGCTCTAACGTGTATTGTTAAGCATTTTGGCTATTTTCAGGGTCGTGTATATTAAATCCTTCATACTGTCATTTTTTTTTTAGTGACTTTTTTTCTCTCAATTGCTAAATCTTTAATATACGAAAAAACAGCGCATTTAACTATAATTCCGTCTTCATTAATCAGACATGGCTCAACGTGTATTTTAAGAGCATTTTTGGCTATTTTCAGGGGTCGAGTGTCATTTTTTTTTTTTAGGTGCACCTTTTTTCTCTAAAATTGCTAAATCCTTTTTAATATAACGAAAAAGCAGCGAATCATTTAAACTATAATCAGTTTCGTATTATCAGGAATGGATTTTCAAACGTGTTTATTTTTTGAAGGCATTTTTGGCTATTTTCAGGGGTCGTGTGTCATTACTTTCATTTTTTTTTTATGGGACCTTTTTTCTGCTCAATTGCTAAAATCCTTTAATATATACCGAAAAAGCAGCACTTTTAACTATATCCGTTTCAGTTATCAGAATGGCTGAAAACGTGTATAGTTTAAGCATTTTTTGGGTATTTTCAAGGGTCGTGTCAAGTCATTTTTTTTTGGTTAGTGCATCCTTTTGTTCTCTCAATTGCTAAATCCTTTGATATATATAACGAAAGGCAGCGCATTTAACTATAATCCGTTTCATTATCAGAATGGTTCTCAAACGTGTATTTTAAGCATTTTTGGGCTATTTCAGGGTCGTGTACTATTACTGTCATTTTTCATTTTGTTTTTAGTGCACCCTTTTTCTCTCAATTGCTAAATCCTTTAATATACCGAATAAACAAGCGCATTTAACTATAATCCGTTTCATTATCAGAAATGGGCTCAAACGTGTAATTTCTTAAGCATTTTTGGCTATTTTCAGGGTCGTGTCATTTCCTTTTTTTAGTGCACCTTTTTTCTCTCAATTGCTAAAATCCTTTAATATAACGAAAAAGAAGCGCATCTATTCTATAATCCGTTTCATTATCAGAATGGCTCCAAACGTGTATTTTAAGCATTTTTGGGCTATTTTCAGGGTCGTGTATATTACTGTCTTTTTACTGTCATTTTTTTTAGTGCAACCTTTTTTCTCTCAATTGCTAAATCCTTTAATATAACGAAAAAAAAAGCAGCGCATTTAACTTATAATCCGTTTCATTATGCAGAATGGCTCAAACGTGTATTTTAAGCATATTTTGGCTATTTTCAGGGTCGTGTCACTTTTTTTTTTAGTTTGGCCACCTTTTTTCTCTCAATTGCTAAATCCTTTAATATAACGAAAAGCAGCGCATCTAACTATAATCCGTTTCATTATCAGAATGGCTCAAACGTGTATTTTAAGAATTTTGGCTATTTTCAGAGTCGTACATATGTAACATAGTATTCTTCTTTTGTCATTTTTTTTTTAGTGCAGACCCTCTTTTTTCTCTCAATTGCTAAATCCTTTTATATAACGAAAACACCGCATTTAACTATAATCCGTTTCATTACACAGAAATGCCTGCTCAAAATCACGTGCTATGAACGGTAATCAGTTTCGTTAACAGAATGCCTCAAAATCAGTGCATTAACGGTAATCTGTTTTGTTATCAGAAATGGCTCTAACGTTGTATTATGAAGCATTTTTTTTTCAGAATGGCTCTAACGTGTATTTTAAGCATTTTTGGCTATTTTCAGGCTCGTGTCCTTTTTTTTTTTGCTTTTTTTCAGGTTCGTCTTTTGCTTTAGTGCACCTTTTTTCTCTCAATTGCTATTTCCTTTAATATAACGAAAAACAGCGCATCTAACTGTAATCCGTTTCCTTATCAGAATGGCTCAAACGTGTATTTTAAGCATTTTTGGCGACATTCTTCTGTCTTTTTTTTTTTTTTTAGTGCACCTTTTTTCTCTCAATTGCTAAACTTTTTCCTTTAATATAACGAAAAACACCGAAATAAAAAAAAAACATTTAACTGTAATCCGTTTCATTAACAAATGCTCACAATCCGTGCATTTAACTGTAATCAGTTTGTGATCAAGATGCTCTAAGTGTATTTTAGCATTTAGTCTCAGAATGGCTCTAACGTGTATTTTAAGCATTTTTGGCTTTTTTCATGTCGTATTTTTTTTTTTTGCACCTTTTTTTTCGCAATTGATTTTTCCTTTAATATAAAGAAAATAAGTGAATTTAAATGTAATCCGTTTCGTTATCAGAATGGCTCTAACGTGTATTTTAAGCATTTTTGGCTTTTTTTCAGGATCGTCATTTTTTTTTCTTGCACCTTTTTTCTCGCAATTGATTTTTCCTTTAATATAACAAAAATCAGTGCATTTAACTGTAATCTGTTTCGTTATCAGAGAGGTTCTAACGTGTATTTTAAGCATTTTTGGCTTTTTTTCAGGATCGTCATTTTTTTTCTTGCACCTTTTTTCTCGCAATTGATTTTTCCTTTAATATAACAAAAATCAGTGCATTTAACTGTAATCCGTTTCGTTATCAGAAAGGCTCTAACGTGTATTTTAAGCATTTTTGGCGACATTTTTTTTTCTTGCACCTTTTTTCTCGCAATTGATTTTTCCTTTAATATAACAAAAATCAGTGCATTTAACTGTAATCCGTTTCGTTATCAGAATGGCTCTAACGTGTATTTTAAGCATTTTTGGCATTTTTTCAGGATCGTCATTTTTATTTCTTGCACCTTTTTTCTCGCAATTGATTTTTTTTTAATATAACAAAAAAATAGTGCATTCAAATGTAATCCGTTTCGTTATCAGAATGGCTCTAACGTGTATTTTAAGCAATTTTGGCTTTTTTCAGGATCGTTATTTTTTTTTCTTGCACCTTTTTTCTCGCAATTGATTTTTCCTTTAATACAACAAAAATCAGTGCATTTAACTGTAATCCGTTTCGTTATCAGAATGGCTCTAACGTGTATTTTAAGCATTTTTGGCTTTTTTTCAGGATCGTCATTTTTTTTTTCTTGCACCTTTTTTCTCGCAATTGATTTTTCCTTTAATATAACAAAAATCAGTGCATTTATCTGTAATCTATTTCGTTATCAGAAAGGCTCTAACGTGTATTTTAAGCATTTTTGGCTTTATTTTGAGGATCATTTTTTTTTCTTGCACATTTTTTTCTCGCAACTGATTTTTCATTTAATATAACAAAAATCAGTGCCTTTAACTTTAATCCGTTTCGTTATCAGAGAGGTTCTAACGTGTATTTTAAGCCTTTTTGGTTTTTTTTTCAGGATCGTCATTTTTTTTTGCACCTTTTTTCTCGCAATTGAATTTTCCTTTAACATAACAAAAATCAGTGCATTTAACTGTAATCCGTTTCGTTATCAGAAAGGCTCTAACGTGTATTTTAAGCATTTTTGGCTTCTTTTAAGGATCGTCATTTTTTTTTCTTGCACCTTTTTTCTCGCAATCGATTTTTCCTTTGATATAACAAAAATCAGTGCATTTAACTGTAATCCGTTTCGTTATCAGAATGGCTCTAACTTGTATTTTAAGCATTTTTGTTTTTTTTCAGGATCGTCTTTTTTTTTCTTGCACCTTTTTTCTCGCAATTGATTTTTCCTTTAATATAACAAAAATCAGTGCATTCCACTGTACTCCGTTTCGTTATCAGAATGCTCTATGTGTATTTTAAGCATGTTTGGCATTTTTCAGGATCGTCATTTTTTTTTTTTGCACCCTTTTTTTCTCGCAATTTAGTTTTCCTTTAATATAACAAAAATCAGTAGCATTTAACTGTATTCCGTTTTCGTTATCAGAATGCTCAAACGTGTATTTAAGAATTTTTGGCTCTTTTACAGGATCGTCCTTTAATATAACAAAAATCAGTGCATTTAACTGTAATCCGTTTCGTTATCAGAATGACTCTAACGTGTATTTTAAGTATTTTTGGCTTTTTTCAGGATCGTCATTTTTTTTGCACCTTTTTTTCTCGCAATTAATTTTTCCTTTAATATACCAAAAATCAGTGGATTTAACTGTATTCCGTTTCGTTATCAGAATGACTCTAACGTGTATTTTAAGCATTTTTGGCTTTTTACAGGATCGTCATTTTTTTTCTTCACCTTTTTTCTCGCAATTAACAAAAATCAGTGCATTTAACTGTTATCTGTTTCGTTATCAGAAAGGCTCTAACGTGTATTTTTAGCATTTTGGTTTTTTTTCAGGATCGTTATTTTTTTTTTCTTGCACCTTTTTTCTCGCAATTGATTTTTCCTTTAATATAACAAAAATCAGTGCATTTAACTGTAATCCGTTTCGTTATCAGAATGGCTCTAAGGTGTATTTTAAACATTTTTGGCTTTTTTTCAGGATCGTCATTTTTTTTCTTGCACCTTTTTTCTCGCAATTGATTTTTCCTTTAATATATAAAAAATCAGTGCATTTAACTGTAATCCTTTTCGTTATCAGAAAGGCTCTAATGTGTATTTTAAGCATTTTTGGCTTTTTTTTAGGATCGTCATTTTTTTTCTTGCACCTTTTTTCTCGTAATTGATTTTTCCTTTAATATAACAAAAATCAGTGCATTTAACTGTAATCCGTTTCGTTATCAGAATGGCTCTAAGGTGTATTTTAAAATTTTTTGGCTTTTTTTTAGGATCGTCATTTTTTTTTCTTGCACCTTTTTTCTCGCAATTGATTTTTCCTTTAATATAACAAAAATCAGTGCATTTAACTGTAATCCGTTTCGTTATCAGAAAGGCTCTAACCCGTATTTTAAGCATTTTTGGCTTTTTAAGATGGTCATTTTTTTTTTTCATGCACCTTTTTTCTCGCAATTGATTTTTTCTTTAATATAACAAAAATCAGTGCATTTAACTGTAATCCGTTTCGTTATCAGAATGACTCTAACGTGTATTTTAAGCATTTTTGGCTTTTTTTGAGGATCGTCTTTTTTTCTTGCACCTTTTTTCTCGCAATTGATTTCCTTTAATATAACAAAAATCAGTGTATCTAACTGTAATCCGTTTCGTTATCAGAAAGGCTCAAACGTGTATTTTAAGCATTTTTGGCTTTTTTTCAGGATCTTCATTTTTTTTTCTCTTTTCTTGCACCGTTTTTTTGGCATTTGATTTTTTCTTTGAATATAACAAAAATCAGTGCATTTAATTGTAATCCGTTTCGTTATCAGAATGACTCTAACGTGTATTTTAAGAATTTTTGGCTTTTTTTGAGGATCGTCATTTTTTTTTACTTGCACCTTTTTTCTCGCAATTGATTTTTTCTTAATATAACAAAAAACATTTAACTTTAATCCGTTTCGTTATCAGAATGGCTCAAACGTGTATTTTAAGAATTTTTGGCTCTTCTTCAGGATCGTTATTTTTTTTTCTTGCACCTTTTTTCTCCCAATTGATTTTTCCTTTAATATAACAAAACACGGTGCATTTATTTGTAATTCGTTTCGTTATCAGAATGGCTCTAACGTGTATTTTAAGAATTTTTGGCTTTTTTCAGGATCTTGATTTTTTTTTCTTGCACCTTTTTTCTCGCAATTGATTTTTCCTTTAATATAACAAAAATAAGTGCATTTAACTGTAATCCTTTTCGTTATCAGAAAGGGTCTGACGTGTATTTTAAGCTTTTTTGGCTTTTTTTTAGGATCGTTATTTTTTTTCTTGCACCTTTTTTCTCGCAATTGATTTTTCCTTTAATATGACAAAAATCAGTGCATTTAACAGTAATCCGTTTCGTTATCAGAAAGGCTCTAACGTGTATTTTAAGTTTTTTTGGCTTTTTTTCAGGATCGTCATTTTTTTTTTTATTCTTGCACATTTTTTCTCGCAATTGATTTTTCCTTTAATATAACAAAAATCAGTGCATTTAACTGTCATCCTTTTCGTTATCAAAAAAGCTCTAACGTGTATTTTAAGCATTTTTGGCTTTTTTTTAGGATCGTCATTTTTTTTCTTGCACCTTTTTTCTCGCAATTGATTTTTCCTTTAATATGACAAAAATCAGTGCATTTAACAGTAATCCGTTTCGTTATCAGAAAGGCTCTAACGTGTATTTTAAGGATTTTTGGCTTTTTTCAGGATCGTCATTTTTTTTTCTTGCACCTTTTTTCTCGCAATTGATTTTTCTTTAAATACAGCAAAAATCAGTGCATTTAACTGTAATCCGTTTCGTTATCTGAAAGGCTCTAACGTGTATTTTAAGCATTTTTGGCTTTTTTTCAGGATCGTCATTTTTTTTTCTTGCACCTTTTTTCTCGTAATTGATTTTTCCTTTAATATAACAAAAATCAGTGCATTTAACTGTAATCCGTTTCGTTATCAGAAAGGCTCTAACGTGTATGTTAAGCATTTTTGTTTTTTTTTCAGGATCGTCATTTTTTTTTTTGCACCTTCTTTCTCGCAATTGATTTTTCCTTTAATATAACAAAAATCACTGCATTTAACTGTAATCCGTTTCGTTACCAGAATGGCTCTAACGTGTATTTTAAGCATGTTTGGCTTTTTTTCAGGATCGTCATTTTTTTTTCTTGCACCTTTTTTCTCGCAATTGATTTTTCTTTTAATATAACAAAAATCAGTGCATTTAACTGTAATCCGTTTCGTTATCAGAAGGGCTCTAACCCGTATTTTAAGCATTTTTTGCTTTTTTTCAGGATCGTCATTTTTTTTTCATGCACCTTTTTTCTCGCAATTAATTTTTCCTTTAATATAACAAAAATCAGTGCATTTAACTGTAATCTTTTTCGTTATCAGAATGGCTCTAACGTGTATTTTAAGCATTTTTAGCTTTTTTCAGGATCGTCATTTTTTTTCTTGCACCTTTTTTCTCTCAATTGCTTAATTCTTTAATATATCAAAAATCAGCGCAATTAAGTATGATCTTCATTATCAGAATGGCTTCAAGATGTATTTTAAGCATTTTCGGCTATTTTTAGGGTCGTATAAATTACTTTTTTTTAGTGCACCTTTTTTCTCTTAATTGCTAAATCCTTTAATATAACGAAAATCAGCGCATTTAACTATAATTCGTTTCATTATCAGAATGGCTCAAACGTGTATTTTAAGCATTTTTGGCCATTTTAAGGGTCGTATATATTACTGTCATTTTTTCTTAGTGCACCTTTTTTCTCTCAATTGCTAAATCCTTTAATATAACGAAAATCAGCGCATTTAACTATAATCCGTTTCATTATCAGAATGGCTCAAACGTGTATTTTAAGCATTTTTGGCTATTTTCAGGGTTTTATATTGTACTGTACTTTTTTTTTTAGTGCACCTTTTTCTCTCATTTGTTAAATCCTTTACTATAACGAAAATCAGCGTTTTTAACAATCAGAATGGGTCAAACGTGTATTGTAAGCATTTTTGGCTATTTTATGGGTCGTATGTATTACTGTAATTTTTTTCTTTTAGTGCACCTTTTTTTTCTCAATTACTAAATCCTTTAATATAACGAAAATCAGCGCATTTAACTACAGTTAAATAAGCTGATTTTCGTTTCTTTATCAGAATGGCTCAATCGTGTATTTTAAGCATTTTTGCCTATTTTCAAGGTCGTATATATTACTGTCATTTTTTTTAGTGCTCCTTTTTTCTCTCAATTTCTAAATCCTTTAAAATAACGAAAATCAGCGCATTTAAGTATAATCTGTTTCATTATCAGAATGGCTCAAACGTGTATTTTAAGGATTTTTGGGTATTTTCAGGGTCGTATATATTACTGTAATTTTATTTTATATCACCTTTTTTCTCGCACTTCCTAAATCTTTTAATATAACGAAAATCAGCGCATTTAACTATAATCCGTTTCATTATCAGAATGGCTCAAACGTATATTTTTTTTGCATTTGTGGCTATATTCAGGGTCGTATATATTACTGTCATTTTATTTTATTGCACCTTTTTTCTCGCACTTCCTAAATCTTTTAATATAACGAAAATCAGCGCATTTAACTATAATCCGTTTCATTATCAGAATGGCTGAAACGTGTATTTTAAGCATTTTTGGCTATTTTTAGGGTCGTATATATTACTGTCATTTGTTTTTTAGTGCACCTTCTTTCTCTCAATTGCTTAATTTTTAATATAACGAAAATCAGCGCAATTAACTATAATCCGTTTCATTATCAGAATGGCTCAAACGTGTATTTTAAGCATTTTTAGCTATCTTCAGGGTTGTATATATAAGTCATTTTTTTTAGCGCACCTTTTTTCTCTCAATCGCTAAATCCTTTAATATAACGAAAATCAGGGCATTGAACAATATTCCGTTTCATTATCAGAATGGCTCAAACGTGTATTTTAAGCATTTTAGGCTATTTTAAGAGTCTTAAATATTACTATCATTTTTTAGTGCACCTTTTTTCTCTGAATTGCTAAATCCTTTAATATAATGAATATCAACGCATTTAACTATAATCTGTTTCATTATCAGAATGGCTCAAACGTTTGTTTTAAGCCTTTTTCGATATTTTCAATGTCGTATATATTACTGTCATTTTTTTTAGTGCGCCTTTATTCTCTCAATTGCTAAATCCTTTTATATAACGAAAATCAGCGCATTTAACTATAATCCTTTTCATTATCAGAATGGCTGAAACGTGTATTTTAAGCATTTTTGGCTACTTTCAGGGTCGAATATATTTCAGTCCTTTTTTTTAGTGCACCTTTTTTTCTCTCAATTGCTAAATCCTTTAATATAACGAAAATTAGCGATTTTAACTATAATCCGTTTCATTATCAATATGGCTCAAACATGTATTCTAAGCATTTTTGTCTATTTTCAGGGTCGTATATATTAGTCTTTTTTCTTTTAGTGCACCTATTTTCTCTTAATTGCTAATTCCTCATTCCGGTATTTCCGCCTCCACATCCATTTTAGATTATATTTATTGGGGCGACATCAACCCCGAATAAGTTTATTCGTTTCGCTATTTATCTATTTTCATTGTGTTAGTTAAGGTCCCTTTTGCTACTGTTTGTATACCATCGGATATTTCTATGTATATATATGTCACATCTTGAACGGTGTCTAAGAGTGAACGTCTGTGGAGCACAGGCCAACAACTATAAAGTTCATTTATTTTTACATGTATGTGAATTATTCTGTTATTTAATGATTACGGTATTTCTGCACATAATAAACGAAATTACCTGTGAAGTGTTTCTAAATCATATGTTTTAAATACCGAGTGAATGATTATTATTTTAAAGTTTGTATATTCATTTTAAATCATTTTAATTTGTTTCTCATCGTGGATACTTTGGCTGAAGGAGGATACGAAATACTTTACCTTAAAACTGGAAAAAAAAAATTAATCTGAATATTGTATTTGAAACGAAGAGATCAATTTCAGCTTTCCATCTGAAGAGAATTATTCAAATATTTTATCCGAATAGAAAGATTAACTTGAATTCTGTATCTGGAAAAGAAAAAAGATATTAACAATAGTATAATAAAACAACTCTATCTTGATAATACTGGCAGGTTGAGCATACGTTAAAATAATTATCAAATTAAATCTATTGCACCAGTAAATGTGAATGAGCGATGGGTATACTCCTGGCTTATTGATTTATAAATTATTAAAAAGAAACTTGGTCACAGAAGAAACTTATGTACTTACCTGGAAGCTGGTTTCATTGTTTTTAAAGGTTTGGATCACTACTTACCTGAGAGTTGAAGTCGCCTCAGGCAATGGCCTCTAGGATTACTATTTACCTATGGTTGAAAATTCCAGCTACATGTTGATTACTCTGAAGGCTCGCACATATATGAATAATTAGTACACATCGAGTCAGTTTAAGCACGCAGTCTCTCAACTGTTTACTCACTCACACATTCGTTCAGTTATTCGTTCATACATTTAAACATCTCATACACCCACCACGCCCCATCGGTTCGCACGCTACCAAACCACTTTCATACACGCATATTATACACACATACATCCACGCCCATACTCCTGTTTTTCCCTTACACTCTCTTGCACACGAGTCTTACACCCCCTCTCACACATGACATTCCCAGACGTATAACGGGTGGGCGACAGCAAAGGAGTAGTAACATGCCAAGCGGGCTAATTCTATGCAGATGCTCATCATCACACATCTCCATATTATACTCATTTGGCATTGAGCCATTGCACTGTCATTCGTACATCTGCACACTACATTTAGTGGTAGGCAGGACGTCGATTTGGTATTCAACGGTACTACGCCTATTCGCCACAGGTATAGGGCGTCCCGCACTACTACACCTGTATATTTGGTGTCCAGCGGTGGATGCGATCTAGTGGTTACCTCCTAATTCATTCAATTAATTAGGGTCGAGGGACGTGTGTTGTCAGTAGTTGTAGCTAAAACCGATCGCGAATCTTTAAATTCATATTCATAACTTGAAAATGGGTAAGCGGACCAGGAACAGGCAAACAGACACAGATGAACATATGGATTCGTCAGGTAGCAATCCGACTGAACCACTTACAGGGAATAGTACTTTAATAGATGGAGAACAAAGGGGTACTATTGGGTTAACCATATATGAGGAATTGTCACAGAAGTACGAGGCCCTCCAGACGCAATTTCTCGCTGTCCAAGAGCAGTGTACGACTTTGTCTAGGCTAATTAATGTAGGTGCTAGCACAAGTTCAGATGACAATATTCGTCCTGCCTCTAATCCATCTGATGCTTTATCAAGGTCAGAGCTTGTAACCATTCGTGAGCCAATTCCTCATTTTAAAGCCGAGATTCCAGCCTCGAAACCACTCCGTAGAAACCAAGAATTAGAAACCTGGTTGCGTCATGTAGAAAATGCTCATCCATATGCACCAGATACTATGTTGATTCGAGCGGAAGAGTGACGTGCAGAGCGGGCTAATTATATGCATATACTCCTCATCACACATCTCCATATCGTACACATTTGGCATTGAGCCATTGAACTGTCATTCCGTACATCTGCACACTACATTTAGTGGTAGGCAGGACGTATATTTGGTATTCAACGGTACTACCCCTATTCGCCACAGGTATAGGGCGTCCAGCACTACTACATCGCTGTTTTTCGTTATATTAAAAGATTTAGCAATTGAGAGAAAAGAGGTGCACTAAAAAAAATGACAGTAATATATACGACCATGAAAATAGCCAAAAAAGCTTAAAATACACGTTTGAGCTATTCTGATAATGAAACTGATTATAGTTAAATACGTTGATTTTCGTTATATTAAAAGATTTAGAAATTGAGAGAAAAAAGGTGAATTAAAAAAATGACAGTGATATATACGACCCTGAAAATAGCAAAAAATGATAAAAATACACGTTTGAGCCCTTTCTGATAATGAAACGGATTAAAGAAAAATAGTTAACCAAAAAAAAAAAAAAATGACAGTAATGTATACGACCCTGAAAATAGCCAAAAATCCTTAAAATGCACGTTTCAGCCATTCTGATAATGAAACGGATTATAGTTAAATGCCCTGATTTTCGTTTTATTAAACGATTTAGCAACTGAGAGAAAAAAGTTTCACTAGAAAATAAATGACAGTAATGTATACGACCCTGAAAATAGCCAAAAAATGCTTAAAATACACGTTTGAGCCATTCTCATAAAGAAACGGATCATAGTTAAATGCACTGATTTTCTATATATTAAATGATTTAGCAATTGGGAGAAAAAAAGTGCACTAAAAAAAATGACAGTACTTTATACGACCCTGAAAATAGCCAAAAATGCTTAAAATACACGTTTGAGCCCTTCCGATAATGAAACGGATTATAGTTAAATGCACTGATTTTTCAGAGAAAAAAGGTGCAAAAAAAAAAAAAAAAAAGACAGTAATATATACGACCCTGAAAATAGCCAAAAATGCTTAAAATACACGTTTCTGATAATGAAACGGATTATAGTTAAATACGCTGATTTTCAATTGAGAGAAAAAAGGTACACTAAAAAAATGAGTTATAAATACGACCCAGAAAATAGCCAAAAATGCTTAAAATACACATCTGAGCCATTCTGATATTGAAACGGATTATAGTTAAATGCACTTATTTTTGTTATATTAAAGGATTTAGCAATTGAGAGAAAAAAGGTACGCAAAAAAAATGACTAATATATACGACCCTGAAAATAGCCAAAAATCCTTAAAATACACGTTTGAGCCATTCTGATAATGAAACAGATTATAGTTAAATGTGCTGATTTTCGTTATATTAAAGGATTTAGTAATTGAGAGAAAAAAGGTGCACTTTTTTTAAAATAGCCAAAAATCCTTAAAATACACGTTTGAGCCATTCTGAAAATGAAACGGATTATAGTTAAATGCACTGATTTTCGTTATATTAAAGGATTTAGATATTGAGAGAAAAAAGTGCACAAAAAAGACTAATATATACGACCCTGAAAAAAGCAAAAAATGCTTAAAATACACGTTTGAGCCATTCTGATAATGAAACGGATTAGAGTTAAATGCGCTTATTTTCGTTTTTTTAAAGGATTTTGCAATTAAGAGAAAAAAGGTGCACTAAAAAAAAATAATATTATATACGAACCTCAAAATAGCCAAAAATCCTTAAAATACACGTTTGAATCATTCTGATAATGAAACGGATTATAGTTGAATGCGCTAATTTTCGTTCTATTCAAGGATTTAGCAATTGAGAGAAAATTGGTACACTAATAAAAAAAATGACAGTAATGTATACGACCCTGAAAATAACCAAAAATGCTTAAAATACAGGTTTGAGCCATTCTGATAAAGAAACGGATCATAGTTAAATGCGCTGATTTTCTATATATTAAATGATTTAGCAATTGAGAGAAAAAAGGTGCACTAATAATAAATGACAGTACTTTATACGACCCTTAAAATAGCCAAAAATGCTTAAAATAAACGTTTGAGCCCTTCCGATAATGAGACGAATTATAGTTAAATGCGCTTATTTTCGTTATATTAAAGGATTTAGCAATTGAGAGGAAAAAGGTGCACTAAAAAAAAAAAAACAATAATATATACAACCCTGAAAATAGCCAAAAATGCTTAAAATACACGTTTGAGCCATTCTGATAATGAAACGGATTATAGTTGAATGCGCTGATTTTCGTTATATTAAAGGATTTAGCAATTGAGAGAAAAAAAGTACAGCATAAAAAAATGACAGTAATGTATACGACCCTGAAAATAGGCTAAAATGCTTAAAATACACGTTTGAGCCATTTTGATACTGAAATGGACTATAGTTAAATGCGCTGATTTCGTTATATTAAAGGATTTACCAATTCAGAGAAAAAAGGAGCACTAAAAAAATGACAATAATGTTTACGACCCTAAATATAGCCAAAAATGCTTGAAATACACGTTTGAGCCCTACCATTAATGAAACGAATTATAGTTAAATGCGCTAATTTTCGTTATATTAAAGTATTTAGCAATTAAGAGGAAAAAGGTGCACTAAAAAAATGACAGTAATATATACGACACATCAAAATAGCCAAAAATGCTTAAAATACACGTTTGAGCCATTCTGATAATGAAAAGGATTATAGTTAAATGCCCTGATTTTCGTTATATTAAAGGATTTAGCAATTGAAAGAAAAAAGGTGTACTAAGAAAAAAATGACAGCAATATATACGACCCTGAAAATAGCAAAAAAATCCTTAAAATGCACGTTTCAGCCATTCTGATAATGAAACGGATTAAAGTTAAATTCGCTGATTTTCGTTATATTTAAGGATTTAGCATTTGAGAGAAAAATGGTACACTAATAAAATAAAATGACAGTACTGTATACGACCAAGAAAATAGCCAAAAATGCTTAAAAAACACGTTTGAGCCGTGATAATCAAACGGATTATAGTTAAATGCGATTTAGGAATTAAGTGAAAAAAGGTGAACTAAAAAATAAATGAAAGTAATATATACGACCCTGAAAATAGCAAAAAATGCTTAAAACACACGTTTGAGCCATATTGATAATGAAACGGATTATAGTTAAATGCACTGATTTTCATTATATTAAAGGATTTAGCAATTGAGAGAAAAAAGGTGCATTAAAAAAAATGACAGTAATATATACGACCCTGAAAATAGCCAGAAATGCTTTCAATACACGTTTGAGCCATTCTGATAATGAAACGGATTATAGTTAAATGCGCTGATTTTCGTTATATTAAAAGACTTACCAATTGAGAAAAAAAAGGTTCACTAAAAAAAAAAAAAAAAAAGAGAAAAAAAAGAAAAAAAAAAATAGCCAAAAAAAAAAAAAAAAAGAAGTAGAAAAAAAAAATAAAGGTCACTAAAAAAGTTATAAAAAATTAGCACGCGATATTACGACCCTGAAAAGTATTTAGGGATTTAGTAATTAAGAGAAAAGGTGCACTAGAAATACGACCCTGAAAATAGCCAAAAATGCTTAAAATACACGTTTAAGCCATTCTGATAATGAAACGGATTATAGTTAAATGCGCTGATTTTCCTTATATTAAAGGATTTAGCAATTGAGAGAAAAAGGTGCACTAAAGAAAAATAACAGTAATATATACGACCCTGAAAATAGCCAAAAATGATAATGAAACGGATTATTGTTAGAAGCACTGATTTTCGTTATATTAAAGGATTTAGCAATTGAGATAAAAAAAAAATGACAGTAATATATACGACCCTGAAAATAGCAAAAAAATGCCTAAAATACTCGTTTCAGCAATTCAGATAATCAAACGGATTATACTTAAATGCGCTGATTTTTGCTATACTAAAGGATTTAGCAATTGAGGAAAAAAGACGCACAAAAAAAAAGGACAGTAATATATACGACCCTTAAAATAGGTAGAAATGTTTAAAATACACGTTTGAGCCATTCTGATAATGAAACGGATTATAGTTAAACGCGCTGATTTTCGTTATATTAAAGGATTTAGCAATGGAGAGGAAAAAGGTGCACTTAAAAAAAAATAACAATAATATATACGACCCTGAGAATAGCAAAAAATTCTTAAAATACACGTTTGAGCCATTCTGATAATAAAACGGATTACAATTAAATCCGCTGATTTTCGTTATACTAAGGGATTTAGAAATTGAGAGAAAGAAGATACACTAAAGAAAAAATAAAAAGATGACAGTAATATATACGATCCTGAAAATAGCCATAAATGCTTAAAATACACGTTTAACCCATTCTGATAAGGAAACGGATTATAGTCAAAGGCGCTAATTTTCGTTATATTAAACGATTTAGCAATTAAGAGAGGAAAGGTGCACTATTGAAAAAAAAAGGAAAATATTATTTACAACCCTGAAAATAGCCAGAAATGCTTAAAATACACGTTTGAGCCATTCTGATAATAAAACGGATTATAGTTAAATGCGCTGATTTTGGTTATGTTAAAGGATTTAGTAATTGAGAGGAAAAAGATGCTCAAAAAAATGACAGTAATATATACGACCCTGATAATAGCCGAAAAACATTAAAATACGCGTTTGAGCCATTCTGATAATGAAGCGGATTATAGTTAAATCCGCTTATTTTCGTTATATTAAAGGATTTAGCAATTCAGAGAAAAAAGGTGCACTAAAAAAAGAAAAAACTAATATATACGACCCTGCAATTTCCAGAAACTCTTAAAGTACAAGATTGAGCGATTGTGATAATGAAAGAGATTAGAGTTAAATGCGCTGATTTTCCTTATATTAAAGGATATAGCATTTGAGAGAAAAAAGGTGCACGAAAAAAAGATGAAAGTAATATATACGACCCTGAAAATAGCCAAACATTCTTAAAATACACGTTTGAGGCATTCTGATAATGAAACGGATTAATTGCGCTGATTTTCGTTGTATTAAAGGATTTTGATATTGAGAGAAAAAAGGTGCACTAAAAAAATGACAGCAATATATACGACCCTTAAAATAGCCAAAAGTGCTTAAAATACACGTTTGACCCATTCTGATAATGAAAAGGATTATAGTAAAATGCACTGATTTTCGTTATATTGAAGGACTTATCAATTGAGAGAAAAAGTGCACTAAAAAAATGACTAATATTAACGACCCTCAAATAGCCAAAAATCCTTAAAATACACGTTTGAGCCATTCTGATAATGAAACAGATTATGGTTATATACGCTGATTTTCGTTATATTAAAGGATTTAGCAATTGAGAGAAAAATGGTGCACTAAAAAAAGAATGACAGTAATATATACGACCCTGAAAATTACAATGAAATGCTTAAAACAAGCGTTTGAGCCATTCTGAAAATGAATCAGATCAATAGGTAAATGGGCTGATTTTCGTTATATTAAAGGATTTTGCAATTGAAAGAAAAAAGGTGTACTAAAAAAAATGACAGTAATATATACGACCCTGAAAATAGCCAAAAATACTTAAAATACACGTTTGAGCCATTCTATTAATGTTTCATTAATAGAATAGCTTATAGTTATAATGGATTATAGTTAAATGCGCTGATTTTCGTTATATTAAAGAATTTTGTAATTAAAAGAAAAGGGTCCACTAATAAAAAATGACAATAATATTTACGACCCTGAAAATAGCAAAAAATGCTTAAAATACACGTTTGAGGTATTCTCATAATGAAACGGATTATTGTTAGATGCGCTGATTTTGATTGTATTAAAGGATTTAACAATTGAGAGAAAAAAGGTGCACTATAAATATGATAATAATATATGCGACCCTGAAAATAGCAAAAAAAAGCTTAAAATACACGTTTGAGACAATCTGATAATGAAACGGATTATAGTTAAATGCCACTATTTTCGTTATATTAAAAGATTTAGGAATTGACAGAAAAAAGGTGCACTAAAAAAAATGACTAATATATACGACATTGAAAATAGACGAAAAATCCTTAAAATACACGTTTGAGCCATTCTGATAATGAAATGGATTATAGTTAAATGCGCTGATTTTCGTTATATTAAAGGAATTAGCAATTGAGAGAAAAAAGGTGAAATAGAAAAAAAAATGGCAGTAATATATACGACCCTGAAAATAGCCAAAAATGTTTAATATACACGTTTGAGCCATTCTGATAATGACACGGATTATAGTTAATTGCGCTGATTTTCGTTATATTAGAGGATTTAGCAATTGAGAGAAAAAAGGTGCACTAAAAGAAAAAAAGACTAATATATACGACCCTGAAAATAGCCAAAAATGCTTAAAATACATGTTTGAGCCATTATGATAATCAAACGGATTATAGTTAAATGCGCTGATTTTCGTTATATTAGAGGATTTAGTAATTGAGAGAAAAAAGGTGCACTAAAAAGAAGGACAGCAATATATTCGACCCTGAAAATAGCCAAAAATGCTTAAAATACACGTTTGAGCCATTCTGGTAATGAAACGGATTATAGTTAAATGTGCTGATTTTCGTTTTATTAAAGGATTTAGGAAATGAGAGGAAAAAGTTAGACTTAAAAAAATGGCAGTAAGATATACGCCCTTGAAAATAGCCAAAAATGCTTAAAATACACGTTTAAGCCATTCTGATAATGAAACGGATTATAGTTAATTGCGCTGATTTTCGTTATATTAAAAATTAAGCAATTGAGAGAAAAAAGGTGCACCAAAAAATAAATGACAGTAATATACACGACCCTGAAAATAGCACAAAAATGCTTAAAATACACGTTTGAGCCATTCTGATAATGAAATGAATTATAGTTAAATACGTTGATTTTCATTATATTGAAGGATTTAGCAATTCAGAGAAAAAAAGGTGCACTAAAAAAATGATAGTAACATTTACGACTCTTAAAATAGCCAAAAATGCTTAAAATACACGTTTCAGCCATTCTGATAATGAAACGGATTATAGTTCAATGCGCTGATTTTCGTTATATGAAAAGATTTAGGAATTGCGAGAAAAAAGGTGCAATAAAAAAAAATGACTGTAATATATACGACCCTGAAAATAGCCACAAATGCCAAAAATATACGTTTGAGCCATTCTGATAATGAAACAAATTATAGCCAAATATGCTGGTTTTCGTTATATTAAAGGATTTAGTACTTGAGAGAAAAAACGTGCCCTTAAAAAAAAAAAAAACAATAATATTTACGATCCTAAAAATAGCTAAAAGTGCTTTAAATACACGTTTCAGCCATTCTGATAATAAAAGGATTTATAGTTAAATGCGCTGATTTTCGTTATATTAAAGGATTTAGCAATTGAGAGAAAAAAGGTGCACTAAAAAAATGACAGTAATATATAGGACCCTGAAAATAGCCAAAAATGCTAAAAATACACGTTTGAGACATTCTGATAATAAAAGGATTTATAGTTAAATGCACTGATTTTCGTTATATTAAAGGATTTAGCAACTGAGAGAAGAAAGGTGACATAAAAAAAAGTAATATATACGACCCTGAAGAAAGCCAAAAATGCTAAAAATACACGTTTGAGCCATTCTGATAATGAAACAGATTATAGTTAAATGCGTTGATTTTCGTTATGTTAAAGGATTTAGCAATTAAGAGAAAATAGGTGCACTAAAAGAAAAAAGACTAATATATACGACCCTGAAAATAGACAAAAATGCTTAGAATACATGTTTGAGCCATATTGATAATGAAACGGATTAAAGTTAAAATCGCTAATTTTCGTTATATTAAAGGATTTAGCAATTGAGAGAATAAAGGCGCACTAAAAAAAATGACAGTAATATATAGGACATTGAAAATATCGAAAAAGGCTTAAAACAAACGTTTGAGCCATTCTGATAATGAAACAGATTATAGTTAAATGCGTTGATATTCATTATATTAAAGGATTTAGCAATTCAGAGAAAAAAGGTGCACTAAAAAATGATAGTAATATTTACGACTCTTAAAATAGCCAAAAATGCTTAAAATACACGTTTGAGCCATTCTGATAATGAAACGGATTATTGTTCAATGCCCTGATTTTCGTTATATTAAAGGATTTAGCAATTGAGAGAAAAAAGGTGCGCTAAAAAAATGACATATATACAACCCTGAAGATAGCTAAAAATGCTTAAAATACACGTTTGAGCCATTCTGATAATGAAACGGATTATAGTTAATTGCGCTGATTTTCGTTATATTAAAAATTAAGCAATTGAGAGAAAGAAGGTGCACTAAAAAACAAATGACAGTAATATATAAGACCCTGAAAATAGCCAAAAATGCTTAAAATACAAGTTTCAGCCATTCTGATAATGAAACGGATTATAGTTAAATGCGCTGATTTTCGTTATATTAAAAGATTTAGGAAGTGCGAGAAAAAAGGTGCAATAAAATAAAATGACAGTAATATATACGACCCTGAATATAGCCACAAATGCATAAAATATACGTTTGAGCCATTCTGATAATGAAACGGATTATAGTTAAATGCGCTGATTTTAAATATATTAAAAGATTTAGGAAGTGCGAGAAAAAAGGTGCAATAAAATAAAATGACAGTAATATATACGAACCTGTAAATACCCAAAAATCCTTAAAATACACGTTTGAGCCATTCTGATAATGAAACAGATTATACTTAAATGCGCTGATTTTCGTTATTTTAAAGGATTTAGAAATTGAAAGAAAAAAGGAGCACTAAAAAAAATGACAGTAATATATACTACCTTGAAAATAGGCAAAAATGCTTAAAATACACGATTGAGCCATTCTGATAAAGAAACGAAAATCAGCTTATTTAACTGTAGTTAAATGCGCTGATTTTCGTTATATTAAAGGATTTAGTAATTGAGAAAAAAAAGGTGCACTAAAAAAAAAAAATTCCAGTAATACATACGACCCATAAAATAGCCAAAAATGCTTAAAATAAACGTTTGACCCATTCTGATTGTTAAAAACGCTGATTTTCGTTATATTAAAGGATTTAACAAATGAGAGAAAAAGGTGCACTAAAAAAGAGTACAGTACAATATAAAACCCTGAAAATAGCCAAAAATGCTTAAAATACACGTTTGAGCCATTCTGATAATGAAACGGATTATAGTTAAATGCGCTGATTTTCGTTATATTAAAGGATTTAGCAATTGAGAGAAAAAAGGTGCACTAAAAAAAAGTAATATATACGACCCTTAAAATGGCCAAAAATGCTTAAAATACACGTTTGAGCCATTCTGATAATGAAACGGATTATAGTTAAATGCGCTGATTTTCGTTATATTAAAGGATTTAGCAATTGAGAGAAAAAAGGTGCACTAAAAGAAAAAATGATAAGGAAACGGATTATAGTTAAATGCGTTGATTTTCGTTATATTAAACGATTTAGCAACTGAGAAAAAAGGTGCACTAAAAAAAAATGACATTAATACATACGACCCTCAAATTAGCCAAAAATTATTAAAATACACGTTTGAGTCATTCTGATACTGAAACAGATTATAGTTAAATGATCTGATTTTCGCTATATTAAAGGATTTAGCAATTGAGAGAAAAAAGTGCACTAAAAAAAAAGTTACAGCAATATATACGACCCTGAAAATAGCTTAAAATGCTTAATATACTAGTTTGAGCCATTCCGATAATGAAACGAATTATAGTTAAATGCGCTGATTTTCGTTATATTAAAGGATTAAGCAATTGAGTAAAAAAAGTGCACTAAAGAAAGAAATAATAATATGTACGACCCTGAAAATAGCCAAAAATGCTTAAAATACACGTTTCAGCCATTCTGATAATGAACAGGGTTATAGTTAAATGCGCTGTTTTTCGTTATATTAAAGGATTTAGCAATTGAGAGAATAAAGGTGCACTAAAAAAAATGACAGTAATATATACGACCCTGAAAATAGCTAAAAATGCTTAAAATACACGTTTGAGCCATTCTGATAATGAAACGGATTATAGTTAAATGCGCTGATTTTCGTTATATTAAAGGATTTAGCAATTGAGAGAATAAAGGTGGACTAAAAAAAATGACAGTAATATATACGACCCTGAAAATAGCCAAAAAATCTTAAAATATACGTTTGAGCCATTCTGATAATGACACGGATTATAGTTATAAATGCTTTTTTTCGTTATATTAAAGGATTTAGCAATTGAGAGAAAAAAAGGTGCATTAAGAAAATGACAGTACGAACCTGAAAATAGCCAAAAATGCTTAAAATAAACGTTTGAGCCATTCTGTTAATAAAACGGATTATAGTTAAATGCGCTGATTTTCATTATATTAAAGAATTTAGCAATTGAGAGAAAAAAGGTGCACTAAATAAATGACAGTAATATATACGACTCTGAAAGTTGCCAAAAATGCTTAAAATAATCGTTTGAGCCATTCTGATAATAAAACGGATTATACTTAAATGCACTGATTTTCGTTATATTTAAGGATTTAGCAATAGAGAGTAAAAAGGTGCACTAAAAAAAATAACAGTAATATATACGACCCTGAATATACCCAAAAATTCTTAAAATACACGTTTAAGCCATTCTGATAATGAAACGTATTTTAGTGAAATGCGCTGATTTTCGTTATCTTAAAGGATTTAGTAATTGAGAGAAAAAAAGGTGCACTAAAAAAATGACAGTAATATATACGACCCTGAAAATAGCCAAAAATGCTTAAAATTTGAGCCATTCTGATAATGAAACGGATTATAGATAAATGCGCTGATTTTCGTTATATTAAAGGATATAGGATTTGAGAGACGGATTATAGTTAGATGCGCTGCTTTTCGTTATATTAAAGGATTTAGCAATTGAGAGAAAAAAGGTGCACTAAAAAAAAAAATGACACGACCCTGAAAATAGCCAAAAATGCTTAAAATACACGTTTGAGGCATTCTGATAATGAAACAGATTATAGTTAAATGCGCTGTTTTTCGTTATATTAAAGGATTTAGCAATTGAGAGAAAAAAGGTGCACTAAAAAAAAAAAATGACACGACCCTAAAAATAGCCAAAAATGCTTAAAATACACGTTTGAGCTATTCTGATAATGCAACGGATTATAGTTAAATGCGCTGTTTTTCGTTATATTAAAGGATTTAGCAATTGAGAGAAAAAAGGTGCACTAAAAAAAAAATGACAGTAATATACACGACCCTGAAAATAGCCAAAAATGCTTAAAATACACGTTTGAGCCATTCTGATAATGAAACGGATTATAGTTAAATGCGCTGCTTTTCGTTATATTAAAGGATTTAGCAATTGAGAGAAAAAAAGGTGCACTAAAAAAAAAAAATGACACGACCCTGAAAATAGCCAAAAATGCTTAAAATACACGTTTGAGCCATTCTGATAATGAAACGGATTATAGTTAAATGCGCTGTTTTTCGTTATATTAAAGGATTTAGCAATTGAGAGAAAAAAGGTGCACTAAAAAAAATGACAGTAATTTGTACGACCCTGAAAATAGCCAAAACTGCTTAAAATACACGTTTGAGCCATTCTGATAATGAAACGGATTATAGTTAAATGCGCTGTTTTTCGTTATATTAAAGGATTTAGCAATTGAGAGAAAAAAGGTGCACTAAAAAAAAAATGACACGACCCTGAAAATAGCCAAAAATGCTTAAATACACGTTTGAGCCATTCTGATAATGAAACGGATTATAGTTAAATGCGCTGTTTTTCGGTATATTAAAGGATTTAGCAATTGAGAGAAAAAAGGTGCACTAAAAAAAAAGTGACAGTAATATACACGACCCTAAAAATAGCCAAAAATGCTTAAAATGCACGTTTGAGACATTCTGATAATGAAACGGATTATAGTTAGATATGCTGCTTTTCGTTATATTAAAGGATTTAGCAATTGAGAGAAAAAAGGTGCACTAAAAAAAAAATGACACGACCCTGAAAATAGCCAAAAATGCTTAAAATACACGTTTGAGCCATTCTGATAATGAAACGGATTATAGTTAAATGCGCTGTTTTTCGTTATATTAAAGGATTTAGCAATTGAGAGAAAAAGGTGCACTAAAAAAAAAAAAAAATGACACGACCCTGAAAATAGCCAAAAATGCTTAAAATACACGTTTGAGCCATTCTGATAATGAAACGGATTATAGTTAAATGCGCTGTTTTTCGTTATATTAAAGGATTTAGCAATTGAGAGAAAAAAGGTGCACTAAAAAAAAATGACACGACCCTGAAAATAGCCAAAAATGCTTAAATACACGTTTGAGCCATTCTGATAATGAAACGGATTATAGTTAAATGCGCTGTTTTTCGTTATATTAAAGGATTTAGCAATTGAGAGAAAAAAGGTGCACTAAAAAAAATGACACGACCCTGAAAATAGCCAAAAATGCTTAAAATACACGTTTGAGCCATTCTGATAATGAAACGGATTATAGTTAAATGCGCTGTTTTTCGTTATATTAAAGGATTTAGCAATTGAGAGAAAAAAGGTGCACTAAAAAAAATGACACGACCCTGAAAATAGCCAAAAATGCTTAAAATACACGTTTGAGCCATTCTGATAATGAAA
The DNA here is from genome assembly GCF_977035675.1 of Penaeus japonicus. Lineage (NCBI taxonomy): Eukaryota > Metazoa > Arthropoda > Malacostraca > Decapoda > Penaeidae > Penaeus > Penaeus japonicus. The sequence continues at coordinate 17,569,110 of NW_028234417.1, forward strand.
CGGATTATAGTTAAATGCGCTGCTTTTCGTGATATTAAAGGATTTAGCAATTGAAAGAAAAAAGGTGCACTAAAAATAAAATGACACGACCCTGAAAATAGCCAAAAATGCTTAAATACACGTTTGAGCCATTCTGATAATGAAACGGATTATAGTTAAATGCGCTTCTTTTCGTTATATTAATGGATTTAGCAATTGAAAGAAAAAAGGTGCTCTAAAAAAAATGACACGACCCTGAAAATAGCCAAAAATGCTTAAAATACACGTTGAAGCCATTCTGATAATGAAACGGATTATAGTTAAATGCGCTGTTTTTCGGTATATTAAAGGATTTAGCAATTGAGAGAAAAAAGGTGCACTAAAAAAAAAGTGACAGTAATATACACGACCCTAAAAATAGCCAAAAATGCTTAAAATGCACGTTTGAGCCATTCTGATAATGAAACGGATTATAGTTAGATTTGCTGCTTTTCGTGATATTAAAGGATTTAGCAATTGAAAGAAAAAAGGTGCACTAAAAATAAAATGACACGACCCTGAAAATAGCCAAAAATGCTTAAAATACACGTTTGAGCCATTCTGATAATGAAACGGATTATAGTTAAATGCGCTGTTTTTCGTTATATTAAAGGATTTAGCAATTGAGAGAAAAAAGGTGCACTAAAAAAAATGACACGACCCTGAAAATAGCCAAAAATGCTTAAAATACACGTTTGAGCCATTCTGATAATGAAACGGATTATAGTTAAATGCGCTGTTTTTCGTTATATTAAAGGATTTAGCAATTGAGAGAAAAAAGGTGCACAAAAAAAAAAAAAATAACACGACCCTGAAAATAGCCAAAAATGCTTAAAATACACGTTTGAGCACTCCGATAATGAAACGATTATAGTTAATGCGCTGATTTTCGGTATATTAAAGGATTTAGGAATTGAGAAAACAAAGGTGCAATAAAAAAATGACAACAAATAGCCAAGATAACACCTGAAAATAGCCAAAATGCTTAAAATACACGTTTGAGCCATTCTGATAATGAAACGGATTATAGTTATTTTTGTTATATTAAAGGCAAAATCAATTGAGAGAAAAAAGGTGCACGAAAAAAAAAAATGCACTATCCAAAAAAAAAAAAAAACGCCAAAAATGCTTAAAATACACGTTACAGCCATTCTGATAATGAAACGGATTATAGTTAAATGCGCTGATTTTTGTTATATTAAAGGATTTAGCAATTGAGAGAAAAAAGGTGTAATAAAAAAAAATTGCAGTAATATACATGACCCTGAAAAAGCCAAAAATGCTTAAAATATACGTTTGAGCCATTCAGATAATGAAACGGATTATAGTTAATTGCGCTGATTTTCGTTATATTAAAGGATTTAGCAATTCAGAGAAAAAAGATGTAATAAAAAAGTGACAGTTATATGCACAGCCCTAAAAATAGCCAAAAATGCTTAAAATACACGTTTGAGCCATTCTGATAATAAAAACGGATTAGAGTTAAATGCGCTGATTTTTGTTATATTAAAGGAAAAATCAATTGCGAAAAAAAGGTGCAAAAAAAAAAAATGGCACGACCCGAAAAAAAGCCAAAAATGCTTAAAATACACGTTTGAGCCATTCTGATAATGAAATGGATTATAGTCCAATTCACTGTTTTTTGTTATATTAAACGAAAAATCAATTGCGAGAAAAAAGGTGCAAGAAAAAAAAAATGACGATCCTGAAAAAAAGCCAAAAATGCTTAAAATACACGTTTGAGCCATTCTGATAATGAAACGGATTATAGTTAAATGCGCTGTTTTTCGTTATATTAAAGGATTTAGCAATTGAGAGAAAAAAGGTGCAAGAAAAAAAAAAATGACGATCCTGAAAAAAAGCCAAAAATGCTTAAAATACACGTTAGAGCCATTCTGATAATGAAACGGATTACAGTTAAATGCGCTGATTTTCGTTATACAAAAGGTGCACGAAAAAAAATGCACGATCCTGAAAAAAAGCCAAAAATGCTTAAAATACACGTTAGAGCCATTCTGATAATGAAACGGATTACAGTTAAATGCGCTGATTTTCGTTATATTAAAGGATTTAGCAATTGCGAGAAAAAAGGTGCACGAAAAAAAATGCACGATCCTGAAAAAACGCCAAAAATGCTTAAAATACACGTTAGAGCCATTCTGATAATGAAACGGATTACAGTTAAATGCGCTGATTTTTGTTATATTAAAGGATTTAGCAATTGCGAGAAAAAAGGTGCACGAAAAAAAAAATGCACGATCCTGAAAAAAAGCCAAAAATGCTTAAAATACACGTTAGAGCCATTCTGATAATGAAACGGATTACAGTTAAATGCGCTGATTTTTGTTATATTAAAGGAAAAATCAATTGCGAGAAAAAAGGTGCAAGAAAAAAAAAATGACGATCCTGAAAAAAAGCCAAAAATGCTTAAAATACACGTTAGAGCCATTCTGATAACGAAACGGATTACAGTTAAATGCGCTGATTTTTGTTATATTAAAGGAAAAAGCAATTGCGAGAAAAAAGGTGCAAGAAAAAAAAATGACGATCCTGAAAACACCCTGAAATGCTTAAAAAACACGTTGGAGCCATTCTGATAACGAAACGGATTATAGTTAAATGCGCTGATTTATGTTATATTAAAGGAAAAATCAATTGCGAGAAAAAAGGTGCCAAAAAAAAATGCACGATCCTGAAAAAAAAGCCAAAAATGCTTAAAATACACGTTTGAGCCATTCTGATAACGAAACTGATTACAGTTAAATGCACTGATTTTTGTTATATTATGGAAAAATCAATTGCGAGAAAAAAGGTGCAAGAAAAAAAAAATGACGATCCTGAAAAAAAGCCAAAAATGCTTAAAATACACGTTAGAGCCATTCTGATAACGAAACGGATTACAGTTAAATGCACTGATTTTGTTATATTAAAGGAAAAATCAATTGCGAGAAAATAGGTGCAAGAAAAAAAAATGACGATCCTGAAAAAAAGCCAAAAATGCTTAAAATACACGTTAGAGCCATTCTGATAACGAAACGGATTACAGTTAAATGCACTGATTTTTGTTATATTAAAGGAAAAATCAATTGCGAGAAAAAAGTTGCAAGAAAAAAAAATGACGATCCTGAAAAAAGCCAAAAATGCTTAAAATACACGTTAGAGCCATTCTGATAACGAAACGGATTACAGTTAAATGCACTGATTTTTGTTATATTAAAGGAAAAATCAATTGCGAGAAAAAAGGTGCAAGAAAAAAAATGACGATCCTGAAAAAAGCCAAAAATGCTTAAAATACACGTTAGAGCCATTCTGATAACGAAACGGATTACAGTTAAATGCACTGATTTTTGTTATATTAAAGGAAAAATCAATTGCGAGAAAAAAGGTGCAAGAAAAAAAAATGACGATCCTGAAAAAAGCCAAAAATGCTTAAAATACACGTTAGAGCCATTCTGATAACGAAACGGATTACAGTTAAATGCACTGATTTTTGTTATATTAAAGGAAAAATCAATTGCGAGAAAAAAGGTGCAAGAAAAAAAAATGACGATCCTGAAAAAAAGCCAAAAATGCTTAAAATACACGTTAGAGCCTTTCTGATAACGAAACAGATTACAGTTAAATGCACTGATTTTTGTTAATTGCGAGAAAAAAGGTGCAAGAAAAAAAATGACGATCCTGAAAAAAAGCCAAAAATGCTTAAAATACACGTTAGAGTCATTCTGATAACGAAACGGATTACAGTTAAATGCACTGATTTTTGTTATATTAAAGGAAAAATCAATTGCGAGAAAAAAGGTGCAAGAAAAAAAATGACGATCCTGAAAAAAGCCAAAAATGCTTAAAATACACGTTAGAGCCATTCTGATAATGAAACGGATTATAGTTAAATGCGCTGTTTTTCGTTATATTAAAGGATTTAGCAATTGAGAGAAAAAAGGTGCACTAAAAAAAAAATGACGACCCTGAAAATAGCCAAAAATGCTTAAAATACACGTTTGAGCCATTCTGATAATGAAACGGATTATAGTTAAATGCGCTGTTTTTCGTTATATTAAAGGATTTAGCAATTGAGAGAAAAAAGGTGCACAAAAAAAAAAATGACACGACCCTGAAAAAAGCCAAAAATGCTTAAAATACACGTTTGAGCCATTCTGATAATGAAACGGATTATAGTTAAATGCGCTGTTTTTCGTTATATTAAAGGATTTAGCAATTGAGAGAAAAAAGGTGCACTACAAAAAAAAAATGACACGACCCTAAAAATAGCCAAAAATGCTTAAAATACACGTTTGAGCCATTCTGATAATGAAACGGATTACAGTTCAATTCACTGATTTTTGTTATATTAAATTAAAAATCAATTGCGAAAAAAAGGTGCAAGAAAAAAAAAATGACACGACCCTGAAAATAGCCAAAAATGCTTAAAATACACGTTAGAGACATTCTGAAAACGAATCGGATTACAGTTAAATTCGTTATATTAAAGGATTAATCAATTGAGAGAAAAAAGGTGCACTAAAAAAAAAATGACACGACCCTGAAAATAGTAAAAAATGCTTGAAATACACGTTTTAGCCATTCTGATAATGTAACGGATTATAGTTAAATGCGCTGATTTTCGTTATATTAAAGGATTTAGCAATTGAGAGATAAAAAGTGCAATAAAAAAAATGACATGAAAAAAGCCAAAAATGCTTAAAATCAACGTTTGAGCCATTCTGATAATGAAACGGATTATAGTTAAATTCCCCAATTTTTGTTATATTAAAGGATTTAGCAATTGAGAGAAAAAAGGTGCAATAAAAAAACATAACAGTAATATACACGACCCTGAAAATAAACAAAAATGCTTAAAATACACGTTTGAGCCATTCTGATAATGAAACGGATTATAGTTAAATGCACTGATTTTTGTTATATTAAAGGAAAAATCAATTGCGAGAAAAAAGGTGCAAGAAAAAAAAATGACGATCCTGAAAAAAAGCCAAAAATGCTTAAAATACACGTTTGAGCCATTCTGATAATGAAACGGATTACAGTTAAATGCGCTGATTTTCGTTATATTAAAGGAAAAATCAATTGCGAGAAAAAAGGTGCAAGAAAAAAAAATGACGATCCTGAAAAAAAAGCCAAAAATGCTTAAAATACACGTTTGAGCCATTCTGATAACGAAACGGATTACAGTTAAATGCACTGATTTTTGTTATATTAAAGGAAAAATCAATTGCGAGAAAAAAGGTGCAAGAAAAAAAATGACAATCCTGAAAAAAAAACTTAAATTACACGTTAGAGCCATTCTGATAACGAAACGGATTACATTTCAATGCACTGATTTTTGTTATATTAAAGGAAAAATCAATTGAGAGAAAAAAGGTGCAAGAAAAAAAAATGACAAACCTGAAAAAAAGCAAAAAATGCTTAAAATACACGTTTGAGCCATTCTGATAACGAAACGGATTACAGTTAAATGCACTGATTTTTGTTATATTAAAGGAAAAATCAATTGCGAGAAAAAAGGTGCAAGAAAAAAAAAAATGACGATCCTGAAAAAAGCCAAAAATGCTTAAAATACACGTTAGAGCCATTCTGATAATGAAACGGATTATAGTTAAATGCGCTGTTTTTCGTTATATTAAAGGAAAAATCAATTGAGAGAAAAAAGGTGCAAGAAAAAAAATGACGATCCTGAAAAAAGCCAAAAATGCTTAAAATACACGTTAGAGCCATTCTGATAACGAAACGGATTACAGTTAAATGCACTGATTTTTGTTATATTAAAGGAAAAATGCATTCGATAAAAAATGTGCGAGAAAAAAAATGACGATCCTGAAAACACCCTGAAATGCTTAAAATACACGTTGGAGTCATTCTGATAACGAAACGGATTACAGTTAAATCCACTGATTTTTGGTATATTAAAGGAAAAATCAATTGCGAGAAAAAAAGGTGCAAAAAAAATGACGATCCTGAAAAAAGCCAAAAATACTTAAAATACACGTTAGAGTCATTCTGATAACGAAACGGATTACAGTTAAATGCACTGATTTTTGTTAATTGCGAGAAAAAAGGTGCAAGAAAAAAAAATGACGATCCTGAAAAAAGCCAAAAATGCTTAAAATACACGTTAGAGCCATTCTGATAACGAAACGGATTACAGTTAAATGCACTGATTTTTGTTATATTAAAGGAAAAATCAATTGCGAGAAAAAAGGTGCAAGAAAAAAAAATGACGATCCTGAAAAAAGCCAAAAATGCTTAAAATACACATTAGAGCCATTCTGATAACGAAACGGATTATAGTTAAATGCACTGATTTTTGTTATTTTAAAGGAAAAATCAATTGCGAGAAAAAATGTGCAAGAACAAAAAATAACGATCCTGAAAAAAAAGCCAAAAATGCTTCAAATACACGTTAGAACCTCTCTGATAACGAAACAGATTCCAGTTAAATGCACTGATTTTTGTTAATTGCGAGAAAAAAGGTGCAAGAAAAAAAAATGACGATCCTGAAAAAAACAAAAAATGCTTAAAATACACGTTAGAGCCATTCTGATAACGAAACGGATTACAGTTAAATGCACTGATTTTTGTTATATTAAAGGAAAAATCAATTGCGAGAAAAAAGGTGCAAGAAAAAAAAAATGACGATCCTGAAAAAAAGCCAAAAATGCTTAAAATACACGTTAGAGCCATTCTGATAACGAAACGGATTACAGTTAAATGCACTGATTTTTGTTATATTAAAGGAAAAATCAATTGCGAGAAAAAAGGTGCAAGAAAAAAAAATGACGATGCTGAAAAAAGCCAAAAATGCTTAAAATACACGTTAGAGCCATTCTGATAACGAAACGGATTACAGTTAAATGCACTGATTTTTGTTATATTAAAGGAAAAATCAATTGCGAGAAAAAAGGTGCAAGAAAAAAAAAACGATCATGAAAAAAAGCCAAAAATGCTTAAAATACACGTTAGAACCTCTCTGATAACGAAACAGATTACAGTTAAATGCACTGATTTTTGTTATATTAAAGGAAAAATCAATTGCGAGAAAAAATGTGCAAGAAAAAAAAATGTCGCCAAAAATGCTTAAAATACACGTTAGAGCCGTTTTGATAAGGAAACGGATTACAGTTATATGCATTAATTAAACGAAATATCTATTGCGAGAAAAAAGGTGCAAGAAAAGAAAATGACGATCCTGAAAAAAGCCAAAAATGCATAAAATACACGTTAGAGCCATTCTGAGACAAAAATGCTTAAAATACACGTTAGAGCCATTCTGATAACGAAACTGATTACAGTTAAATGCACTGATTTTGAGGCATTCTGTTAATGACACGGATTATAGTTAAATGCGGTGGTTTTCGTTATATTAAATGATTTAGCAATTGAGAGAAGAAAAGGTGCACTAAAAAAAAAATGACAGTAATATGTACGACTCTAAAAATAGCCAAAAATTCTTAAAATACACAATTGAGCCATTCTGATATTGAAACGGATTATAGTTAGATGCGCTGCTTTTCGTTATATTAAAGGATTTAGCAATTGAGAGAAAAAAGGTGCAAAAAAAAAAATGACACGACCCTGAAAATAGCCAAAAATGCTTAAAATACACGTTTGAGCCATTCTGATAATGAAACGGATTATAGTTAAATGCGCTTTTTTTCGTTATATTAAAGGATTTAGCAATTGAGAGAAAAAAGGTGCACTAAAAAAAAATGACAGTAATATACACGACCCTGAAAATAGCCAAAAATGCTTAAAATACACGTTTGAGCCATTCTGATAATGAAACGGATTATAGTTAGATGCGCTGTTTTCGTATATTAAAGGATTTAGGCTGAGAGAAACTGAAAATAGCCAAAAATGCTTAAAATTAGATGCGTGCTTTTCGTTATATTAAAGGATTTAGCAATTGAGAGAAAAGGTGCACTAAAAAAAATAACACGACCCTGAAAATAGCCAAAAATGCTTAAAATACACGTTTGAGCCATTCTGATAATGAAACGATTAAATGCTTTTTTCTATATAAAGGATTTAGCAATTGAGAGAATAAAGGTGCACTAAAAAAAAATTGACACGGCCCTGAAAATAGCTAAAAATCATTAAAATACACGTTTGAGCCAATCTGATAATGAAACGGATTATAGTTAGATGCGCTGCTTTTCGTTATATCAAAGGATTTAGCAATTGAGAGAAAAAAGGTGCACTAAAAAAAAAAATTGACACGACCCTGAAAATAGCCAAAAATGCTTAAAATACACGTTTGAGCCATTCTGATAATGAAACGGATTATAGCTAAATGCGCTGCTTTTCGTTATATTAGAGGATTTAGCAATTGAGAGAAAAAAGGTGCACTAAAAAAAAATGACACGACCCTGAAAATATCCCAAAAATGCTTAAAATACACGTTTGAGCAATTTCTGATAATTAAACGGATTATAGTTAAATACGGTGTTTTTCGTTATATTAAAGGATTTAGCAATTGAGAGAAAAAAGGTGCACTAAAAAAAATAAATGACAATAATATACACGACCCTGAAAATAGCCAAAAATGCTTAAAATACACGTTTGAGCAATTCTGGTAATGAAACGGAATATAATTAGACGCGCTGCTTTTCGTTATATTAAAGGATTTAGCAATTGAGAGAAAAAAAGGTGCACTAAAAAAAAAAATGACACGACCCTGAAAATAGCCAAAAATGCTTAAAATACACGTTTGAGCCATTCTGATAATGAAACGGATTATAGTTAAATGCGCTGCTTTTCGTTATATTAAAGGATTTAGCAATTGAGAGAAAAAAGGTGCACTAAAAAAAAAATGACACGACCCTGAAAATAGCCAAAAATGCTTAAAATACACGTTTGAGCCATTCTGATAATGAAACGGATTATAGTTAAATGCGCTGTTTTTCGTTATATTAAAGGATTTAGCAATTGAGAGAAAAAAGGTCCCCTAAAAAAAAAAATGACAGTAATATACACGACCCTGAAAATAGCCAAAAATGCTTAAAATACACGTTTGAGCCATTCTGATAATGAAACGGATTATAGTTAGATGCGCTGCTTTTCGTTATATTAAAGGATTTAGCAATTGAGAGAAAAAAGGTGCACTAAAAAAAAAAAATGACACGACCCTGAAAATAGCAAAAATGCTTAAAATACACGTTTGAGCCATTCTGATAATGAAACGGATTATAGTTAAATGCGCTGTTTTTCGTTATATTAAAGGATTTAGCAATTGAGAGAAAAAAGGTGCACTAAAAAAAAAAAATGACAGTAATATACACGACCCTGAAAATAGCCAAAAATGCTTAAAATACACGTTTGAGCCATTCTGATAATGAAACGGATTATAGTTAAATGCGCTGTTTTTCGTTATATTAAAGGATTTAGCAATTGAGAGAAAAAAGGTGCACTAAAAAAAAAAAATGACACGACCCTGAAAATAGCCAAAAATGCTTAAAATACACGTTTGAGCCATTCTGATAATGAAACGGATTATAGTTAAATGCGCTGTTTTTCGTTATATTAAAGGATTTAGCAATTGAGAGAAAAAAGGTGCACTAAAAAAAAAATGACACGACCCTGAAAATAGCCAAAAATGCTTAAAATACACGTTTGAGCCATTCTGATAATGAAACGGATTATAGTTAAATGCGCTGTTTTTCGTTATATTAAAGGATTTAGCAATTGAGAGAAAAAAGGTGCACTAAAAAAAAAAATGACACGACCCTGAAAATAGCCAAAAATGCTTAAAATACACGTTTGAGCCATTCTGATAATGAAACGGATTATAGTTAAATGCGCTGTTTTTCGTTATATTAAAGGATTTAGCAATTGAGAGAAAAAAGGTGCACTAAAAAAAAAATGACACGACCCTGAAAATAGCCAAAAATGCTTAAAATACACGTTTGAGCCATTCTGATAATGAAACGGATTATAGTTAAATGCGCTGTTTTTCGTTATATTAAAGGATTTAGCAATTGAGAGAAAAAAGGTGCACTAAAAAAAAAATGACACGACCCTGAAAATAGCCAAAAATGCTTAAAATACACGTTTGAGCCATTCTGATAATGAAACGGATTATAGTTAATGCGCTGTTTTTCGTTATATTAAAGGATTTAGCAATTGAGAGAAAAAAGGTGCACTAAAAAAAAAAAAATGACACGACCCTGAAAATAGCCAAAAATGCTTAAAATACACGTTTGAGCCATTCTGATAATGAAACGGATTATAGTTAAATGCGCTGTTTTTCGTTATATTAAAGGATTTAGCAATTGAGAGAAAAAAGGTGCACTAAAAAAAAATGACACGACCCTGAAAATAGCCAAAAATGCTTAAAATACACGTTTGAGCCATTCTGATAATGAAACGGATTATAGTTAAATGCGCTGTTTTTCGTTATATTAAAGGATTTAGCAATTGAGAGAAAAAAGGTGCACTAAAAAAAAAATGACAGTAATATACACGACCCTGAAAATAGCCAAAAATGCTTAAAATACACGTTTGAGCCATTCTGATAATGAAACGGATTATAGTTAGATGCGCTGCTTTTCGTTATATTAAAGGATTTAGCAATTGAGAGAAAAAAGGTGCACTAAAAAAAAAATGACACGACCCTGAAAATAGCCAAAAATGCTTAAAATACACGTTTGAGCCATTCTGATAATGAAACGGATTATAGTTAAATGCGCTGTTTTTCGTTATATTAAAGGATTTAGCAATTGAGAGAAAAAAGGTGCACTAAAAAAAAAAAATGACACGACCCTGAAAATAGCCAAAAATGCTTAAAATACACGTTTGAGCCATTCTGATAATGAAACGGATTATAGTTAAATGCGCTGTTTTTCGTTATATTAAAGGATTTAGCAATTGAGAGAAAAAAGGTGCACTAAAAAAAAAATGACACGACCTGAAAATAGCCAAAAATGCTTAAAATACACGTTTGAGCCATTCTGATAATGAAACGGATTATAGTTAAATGCGCTGTTTTTCGTTATATTAAAGGATTTAGCAATTGAGAGAAAAAAGGTGCACTAAAAAAAAAATGACACGACCCTGAAAATAGCCAAAAATGCTTAAAATACACGTTTGAGCCATTCTGATAATGAAACGGATTATAGTTAAATGCGCTGCTTTTCGTTATATTAAAGGATTTAGCAATTGAGAGAAAAAAGGTGCACTAAAAAAAAAATGACACGACCCTGAAAATAGCCAAAAATGCTTAAAATACACGTTTGAGCCATTCTGATAATGAAACGGATTATAGTTAAATGCGCTGTTTTTCGTTATATTAAAGGATTTAGCAATTGAGAGAAAAAGGTGCACTAAAATAAAAATGACTAATTTACACGACCCTGAAAATAGCCAAAAATGCTTAAAATACACGTTTGAGCCATTCTGATAATGAAACGGATTATAGTTAAATGCGCTGTTTTTCGTTATATTAAAGGATTTAGCAATTGAGAGAAAAAAGGTGCACTAAAAAAAAAAATGACACGACCCTGAAAATAGCCAAAAATGCTTAAAATACACGTTTGAGCCATTCTGATAATGAAACGGATTATAGTTAAATGCGCTGTTTTTCGTTATATTAAAGGATTTAGCAATTGAGAGAAAAAAGGTGCACTAAAAAAAAAAATGACAATGAAACGGATTATAGTTAAATGCGCTGTTTTTCGTTATATTAAAGGATTTAGAAATTGAGAGAAAAAAGGTGCACTAAAAAAAAAAATGACACGACCCTGAAAATAGCCAAAAATGCTTAAAATACACGTTTGAGCCATTCTGATAATGAAACGGATTATAGTTAAATGCGCTGTTTTTCGTTATATTAAAGGATTTAGCAATTGAGAGAAAAAGGTGCACAAAAAAAAAAAAATGACAGTAATACACGACCTGAAATAGCCAAAATGCTTAAATACACGTTTAAGCCATTCTGATAATGAAACGGATTATAGCTAAATGCGCTGCTTTTCGTATATAAAGGATTTAGCAATTGAGAAAAAAGGGTTTTGCACTAAAAAAAAAAAAATGACACGACCTGAAAATAGCCAAAAATGCTTAAAATTACGTTTGAGCCATTCTGATAATGAAAGGATTATAGTTAAATGCGCTGTTTTCGTTATATTAAAGATTTAGCAATTGAGAGAAAAAAGGTGCACTAAAAAAAAAAATAATGACAACCCTGAAAATAGCAAAAATGCTTAAAATACAGTTTTGAGCCTTTCTGATAATGAAACGGATTATAGTTAAAATGCGCTGTTTTTCGTTATATTAAAGGATTTAGCAATTGAGAGAAAAAGTAGCACTAAAAAAAAAATGGGATTTAGCAATTGAGAGAAAAAAAAAAAAAATGACACGACCCTGAAAATAGCCAAAAATGCTTAAAATACACGTTTGAGCATTCTGATAATGAAACGGATTATAGTTAAATGCGCTGTTTTTCGTTATTAAGGATTTAGCATTGAGAGAAAAAAGGTGCACTAAAAAAAAATGACATAATAACACGACCTGAAAATAGCCAAAAATGCTTAAAAACACGTTTGAGCCATTCTGATAATGAAACGGATTATGTTATATTAAATGCGCTTTTTCGTTATATTAAAGGATTTAGCAATTGAGAGAAAAAAAGGTGCACTAAAAAAAAATGACACGACCCTGAAAATAGCCAAAAATGCTTAAAATACACGTTTGAGCCATTCTGATAATGAAACGGATTATAGTTAAATGCGCTGTTTTTCGTTATATTAAAGGATTTAGCAATTGAGAGAAAAAAGGTGCACTAAAAAAAACACGACCCTGAAAATAGCCAAAAATGCTTAAAAATAGCCATTGAAAATACACGTTTGAGCCATTCTGATAATGAAATGGATTATAGTTAAATGCGCTGTTTTTTCGTTATATTAAAGGATTTAGCAATTGAGAGAAAAAAGGTGCAATAAAAAAAGAAATAACACAACCTAAAAAATAGCTAAAAATCCTTAAAATACACGTTTGAGCCAATCTGATAATGAAACGGATTATAGTTAAATGCGCTCCTTTTCGTTATATTAAAGGATTTAGCAATTGAGAGAAAAAGGTGCACTAAAAAAAATGACACGACCTTGAAAATAGCCATTCTGATAATGAAACGGATTATAGTTAAATGCGCTTTTTTTCGTTATATTAAAGGATTTAGCAATTGAGAGAAAAAAGGTGCACTAAAAAAAAAAAAAATGACACGACCCTGAAAATAGCCAAAAATGCTTAAAATACACGTTTGAGCCATTCTGATAATGAACCGGGTGGTCGCCAAATGCGTTGTTTTTCGTTATATTAAAGGGAGAGAAAAGGTGCACTAAAAAAAAAAATGACACGAAAAATGCTTAAAAAAATGGATTATAGTTAATGTGCTGTTTTTCGTTATATTAAAGGATTTAGCAATTGAGAGAAAAAAGGTGCACTAAAAAAAATGACACGACCTGAAAATAGCCAAAAATGCTTAAAATACACGTTTGAGCCATTCTGATAATGAAACGGATTATAGTTAAATGCGCTGTTTTTCGTTATATTAAAGGATTTAGCAATTGAGAGAAAAAAGGTGCACTAAAAAAAAAATGACACGACCCTGAAAATAGCCAAAAATGCTTAAAATACACGTTTGAGCCATTCTGATAATGAAACGGATTATAGTTAAATGCGCTGTTTTTCGTTATATTAAAGGATTTAGCAATTGAGAGAAAAAAGGTGCACTAAAAAAAAATGACACGACCCTGAAAATAGCCAAAAATGCTTAAAATACACGTTTGAGCCATTCTGATAATGAAACGGATTATAGTTAATGCGCTGTTTTTCGTTATATTAAAGGATTTAGCAATTGAGAGAAAAAAAGGTGCACTAAAAAAAAATGACAGTAAAATACACGACCCTGAAAATAGCCAAAAATGCTTAAAATACACGTTTGAGCCATTCTGATAATGAAACGGATTATAGTTAAATGCGCTGTTTTTCGTTATATTAAAGGATTTAGCAATTGAGAGAAAAAAGGTGCACTAAAAAAAAAAAATGACACGACCCTGAAAATAGCCAAAAATGCTTAAATACACGTTTGAGCCATTCTGATAATGAAACGGATTATAGTTAAATGCGCTGTTTTTCGTTATATTAAAGGATTTAGCAATTGAGAGAAAAAAGGTGCACTAAAAAAAAAAAAAAAGACACGACCCTGAAAATAGCCAAAAATGCTTAAAATACACGTTTGAGCCATTCTGATAATGAAACGGATTATAGTTAAATTCGCTGTTTTTCGTTATATTAAAGGATTTAGCAATTGAGAGAAAAAGGTGCACTAAAAAAAAAAATGACACGACCCTGAAAATAGCCAAAAATGCTTAAAATACACGTTTGAGCCATTCTGATAATGAAACGGATTATAGTTAAATGCGCTGTTTTTCGTTATATTAAAGGATTTAGCAATTGAGAGAAAAAAGGTGCACTAAAAAAAAAATGACACGACCCTGAAAATAGCCAAAATGCTTAAAATACACGTTTGAGCCATTCTGATAATGAAACGGATTATAGTTAAATGCGCTGTTTTTCGTTATATTAAAGGATTTAGCAATTGAGAGAAAAAAGGTGCACTAAAAAAAAAATGACAGTAATATACACGGCCCTGAAAATAGCCAAAAATGCTTAAAATACACGTTTGAGCCATTCTGATAATGAAACGGATTATAATTAGATGCGCTGCTTTTCGTTATATTAAAGGATTTAGGAATTGAGAGAAAAAAGGTGCACTAAAAAAAAAAAAAATGACACGACCCTGAAAATAGCCAAAAATGCTTAAAATACACGTTTGAGCCATTCTGATAATGAAACGGATTATAGTTAAATGCGCTGTTTTTCGTTATATTAAAGGATTTAGCAATTGAGAGAAAAAAGGTGCACTAAAAAAAAAAAAATGACACGACCCTGAAAATAGCCAAAAATGCTTAAAATACACGTTTGAGCCATTCTGATAATGAAACGGATTATAGTTAAATGCGCTGTTTTTCGTTATATTAAAGGATTTAGCAATTGAGAGAAAAAAGGTGCACTAAAAAAAAAAAATGACACGACCCTGAAAATAGCCAAAAATGCTTAAAATACACGTTTGAGCCATTCTGATAATGAAACGGATTATAGTTAAATGCGCTGTTTTTCGTTATATTAAAGGATTTAGCAATTGAGAGAAAAAAGGTGCACTAAAAAAAAAATGACACGACCCTGAAAATAGCCAAAAATGCTTAAAATACACGTTTGAGCCATTCTGATAATGAAACGGATTATAGTTAAATGCGCTGTTTTTCGTTATATTAAAGGATTTAGGAATTGAGAGAAAAAAGGTGCACTAAAAAAAAATGACAGTAATATACACGGCCCTGAAAATAGCCAAAAATGCTTAAAATACACGTTTGAGACATTCTGATAATGAAATGGATTATAGTTAGATGCGCTGCTTTTCGTTATATTAAAGGATTTAGCAATTGAGAGAAAAAAGGTGCACTAAAAAAAAAAAATGACACGACCCTTAAAATAGCCAAAAATGCTTAAAATACACGTTTGAGCCATTCTCATAATGAAACGGATTATAGTTAAATGCGCTGTTTTTCGTTGTATTAAAGGATTTAGCAATTGAGAGAAAAAAGGTGCACTAAAAGAAAAATGACACGACCCTGAAAATAGCCAAAAATGCTTAAAATACACGTTTGAGCCATTCTGATAATGAAATGGATTATAGTTAAATGCGCTGTTTTTCGTTATATTAAAGGATTTAGCAATTGAGAGAAAAAAGGTGCACTAAAAAAATGACAGTAATATATACGACTCTGAAAATAGCCAAAAATGCTTAAAATACACGTTTGAGCCATTCTGATAATGAAACGGATTATAGTTAAATGCGCTTATTTTCGTTATATTAAAAGATTTAGCAATTGAGAGAAAAAAGGTGCACTAAAAAAAAAAAAAATGACAGTAATATATACGACCCTGAAATTAGCCAAAAATCATTAAAATACACGTTTGAGCCATTCTGATAATGAAACTTATTATAGTTAAATGCGCTTGTCGCGGTCGACGGCGCCGTCCATGTGCAATCGCCCTCGATTACGTTAAATAAAGGTGCGCCCTGCCTCAATTAAGATTGAAATTTAATGCCATGACTTTGCAGGAACGTATCTTGAGCGAGGAAGCAATATTGAAACACCAGTGACCCCTGGCAACCCCTTTGGCGACATCGAGTGACGTTAGATACTACTCTTGCGCCGCTTCATCATCTCGCTGCTTCCGGGTCGACGTAGCAGCATGACAAGTTGATGCCCTATCAATCTCGAACGATATCAGGCCATTCCAGCATCCCCTGGCCTGAAAAGATGAATATAAACATTAGTTGCAGTTCCCAGATGCCACCAGAATCATTCGCTGCACTTTTATCTGCTCTTCTACGACGTAAATCGTGTTGTCGCGCCGCATCGTCCTCTTTTAAATGTTTATCAATGTTTTTAGGATGTAAGGAGTTTTCATTTCAAATGCTAGGATATATATTTGTGTTGATGACACTGCAATACGTAATCTTTTGTACACAGAACATTCGAGCTTTTATTGCATAGAGAAGGTCGGGAGGTTGTTTCTTAAGCAGCAGCATCTTTAGACGTTTAATCGGTTTTGCATTTTTACTTATTTTTTCAGTTTTAAGAGCTTTTTACGCCTTTTTAGCGTATTTTATTCCCGACATTCTTTTGTTTACATTCGGGTTTGTTTTTATTTGCGTTAATTCTTTTACCTCTGCGTTTTAAGAGTCATTTTTATTTTTCACTAATTCCATTTTAAGAATAGTATTTTATTTTTTGTTATTTTACGTGTTTATTTACTTTTACGTAGTATTTTAAGATAACTCGAAAGCTCTGTATATAAGAGCTGCCACGTGGGCTTCCAGCGGAGCCCGCTTCCAGCCTTTGTTCAACACGCTTGTCTTGTCAGAAAGCTCTGTTCTCTCTCTTCGAGTACCCTGGCTGATTTTTCCGTCTCGTCCAGCAATCAGATAACTTATTGGTCGTGTACAGTTGTGAAATTCAGGTCGAGAGTGGTGATTATTGCATCAAAATTGACTAAATTCTGCAGAAAACTATATATTGTGCTTGCCCCTATACGCAGTTATTTTAGTACAATTATTAAGTTAATCTATATTCAGTCTTTAGGATATGGCCTAGTATCATTCCGGTATTTCCGCCTCCACATCCATTTTAGATTAATTTTATTGGGGCGACATCAACCCCGAATAAGTTGATTCGTTTCGCTATTTATCTATTTTTATTGTGTTAGTTAAGGTTCCTTTTGCTACTGTTTGTATACCATCGGATATTTCTATGTATATATATGTCACATCTTGAACGGTGTCTAAGAGTGAATGTCTGTGGAGCAAAGGCCAACAACTATAAAGTTCATTTATTTTTACATGTATGTGAATTATTCTGTTATTTAATGATTACGGTATTTCTGCACATAATAAACGAAATTACCTGTGAAGTGTTTCTGAATCATATGTTTTAAATACCGAGTGAATGATTATTATTTTAAAGTTTGTATATTCATTTTAAATCATTTTAATTTGTTTCTCATCGTGGATACTTTGGCTGAAGGAGGATACGAAATACTTTACCTTAAAACTGGAAAAAAAAAAATTAATCTGAATATTGTATTTGAAACGAAGAGATCAATTTCAGCTTTTCATCTGAAGAGAATTATTCAAATATACTGTGCACTACCACATCATCCAAGTAGGCAATGATATGTTTGCCCAAAACAGATGACAGCACACAGTTGACAGCCCGTTGAAAGGTTGAGGGGGCAGTTGCTAACCCAAATGGCAGCTTCCTGAATTGGAAGAGACGGTGCCCATCCGAGAATGCTGTCTTTGGCCTATCATCTGGATTCACATCCACAGTCCAATAGGCACTGCGAGCATCCAGAGCAGTAAACCACATAGTTCCATGGAGCTGATCTATGACCTCATCAATGCGTGGCATTGGATAGGCATCCTGCTCTGTAATAATGTTGAGACTTCGATAATCAATGCAAAATCTAGTTGACCCATCCTTCTTCCTAACCAGAACGATTGGGGAATGCCAGGGGGAGGTGGAATGTTCAATCACCCCTTGTGCAAGCATATTGTCACACTCTTCACGAATGAACTTTTTAGATGCTTCTGGAAGGCGCCACTGTCGTACACATAATGGACCTTCACCCTCCTTAGTCTTAATGTTGTGAGAAATGCCAGGTACTGTGCCCAGTTTCGCCTGAGCATCAAACAAAGACACATACTTTGCCAGCAATTGTCTAACTTGCTGCTGTTGCTCAAGACTGAGGTGACCAAGGTCAAACTCGGCTAAAATGTCACTAAACTCAGGATTACCTGGCCGAACCTCATCCTCAGAACAACAAGTGGTAGTGGCTGTCTGTTCAATTGGCACTTGTGCCACCACACTGCAAGGAGGCAAATCAGTATCTGGCAAAAGGATATAATCACCTGCATTACCAAAATCTCCAACAGCATCAAAACTATCAAAGTCATCGTCAATGAAGCCATCGGCAAGTTCAGATTTGGATATATCACCATCCTCACCAATAAATAACTCAGCTCCTAACGTTTGCTCCTCTATAGCATACTGAAAAGGAGTCTTACTAACACTGGCAATTTTCTTTTCAGCACCATTGTTAAAAATTGCACTTTCACTTGACACTGTACTATTAATAGCACCCTTAGTGACTATATTAGCACTTCCGCATTTTTCATCACAAACACTATCACTGTTCACAGCCTTGCAAACACTTTCTGCAGTTGACGGAGTATGACCATTTACATCTGTGCTTCCAGCCTCAAGTGAGAAAACCTGTATTACATCATCAACTATAGCTAACCTATGCCCATTACTCAACTTAACTGGGCGTGCAGTCTCATTTACTGCCCATACATTAATGCGCCCGTTCTTCACCTCTTGTAGAGACCTAGGCACCACCAAGGGACACTCAATACCAGAAACTAGAAGTTCCTTGGCAGCCTGCAATCTTCGAGGAACGCTACATTTAATGAACCGCCCACTGCATGGGGGTACACAAACAGGTACAGCAACATGTGCCATCTGTGAAGAAGGTAGTAACTTTGACCGTTGACGATGTACCTCAACAAGAACTACCTGTAATGACCGAGAGTCTGTATACTTGACAGGGAACTTAATACCTTGCACAACCAGAACATCCATCTTATCAGGATCGGAAAAGCACTCCAGCCTGAAGTTGAAGCGTCTAAGAAGATCCATACCCAGCAAGACTTCTCCAGGAAAGGAAATATCATCCAAGATGCATACTTTATGTTTCACATGGATCTGTTCACTTACATTAAACACTACTGCACTTTCACCTAAAACTGGAATAGTTTTGCCAGACACCCCTTTCACCCTTTTACAGGTTTCTTTCTCGCACCTTATTCCCAACTTTTCAGCTGCTACTGTTTTGGCAATGGTCACCTCAGAACCTGTGTCGACAAAACATTGCATCCTGCACCCATTAACCATCAAATATACCATTGGGCGACCTACACGTTTCTGAGAGTTCTTACCATAACAGTCAGTGGTTGACAGCACCTCTTTCTCCGCCAGCAACGGTGACGCTGCCTTTCCCGACCTGGCGTGATACAAAGGGACACTGTCGAGCAAAGTGACCTGGCTCACCACACGCAAAACACTTTCTCCTCTCGTTCAACACACGACACTCTGAACTGTCATGCTCATGATTTTTATGGTAACGACAGTACCTCCGTGGTGGATGATCAACTTCGGCTGCTGCAAGAGCCCGTGGTCGGAAAGGCGATCTATTAAGAGTAGAGCCAACCCCAGGACCTTCACTCTCCCTGAGACTCCACACTCTCTGGGTAGTCTCGACAAGATTTGGAAGCTCAACCTCTTCCTTTACCACAACTGCTTCCCTGATCCACCGAGGGAGCCCTTGCAAAAAGACCCGTCTAATCAGGTCATCTGGGTCACCAATAGCCTGAGGGTAATCACGTAATCCCTGATACACCATGCCCTCTAAAATCAAATAAAAATCCATGGGCGCTTGCCCTGGTTGTAGCTTCTGACCATGTAGTACACGATAAAAATCAGACGAAGTCCCAGTTCCCCTGAATTTCTGCCTCAGTTTCTCCTTAAACTCGACCCATGACACAATGTTGTCAAAGAGGGGCGAATTCACAATTAGTTCTGCCGCACCCTTACATGATGCCTTTGCAGCTTTGATGAAGGCTGCATCGGTCTGAGGGCGAGTGTGGCTCTCAACACTTCGAAGCCAACTTTCGACCTCCTGATTTCGTTTAAGGGGATGTGCAGAACTAATCTCTGCCTTAAACTGGGGGATCGGATCCCTCTGCACCACAAACTCAACTGGAGGTGGTTCTCTGAAGGAGACAGGTGTGGACGGACAAGACATACGAGCCTCCATCTCACTATTCTGCCGCCGCAGACTCTGGACCTCTAGTGTGAGCTGAGAGATCTTTTGAAACAACTCTTCCATCACCGAAAGTTCAGGAAGACTCTCAATGCCTTGGTTTCCCGAGTCTGGCACGAGTGGCTGCCCTGAAGGGGAGTCCCTCTCCAGCGGAGGAGCAGAAGCAGTAGCCTGACTCATCGAAGGACGGGCAGGACTATTAATACGGCTTCCGCCGTTCTTTCGACCCATGGCTCGCGTCTGAATGGTGCTGATTTTGCCTTAAAAATATCACTATAGCCAGAGCTACAACAGCCCAACACAACCTTAGGACTAAAGAGGACACAGGATACCCTAAATAAATCCACCCAAAATCTGTGTACTATCCTAATTCACACGGACATTTGCAAAACACTCATACAGCTATGTAAATCAACCTCAGTCTCAGAACAAATCATATTCGCACAATAAAACTTACAGAAAACACACATCAGAAACGTACAATTCGTTTAAAACATTCGTAAAATTACCCGAACCAAAATCACATATAACAGTCATAAAAACACCCATGAAAATATAAAACATTCGCCCAAAAACTGACTAAAACAGACAAAGACTCATAAAACAGTTATAAAACCAAAACCTACGGAACCTAAAACACATTTAAACTTAAAACATTCACTAAAAATTCGTACATATTCATAAAACATACACAAAACATGTAAACAATCACAACATAAATCACAAATTCACATAACATTTATAAAGCTGTCGCACATAAGCCTTTACAAAAACCATTTACGATAACTACATTCACGCATTTAGAAACTGCTAAACATTCATTCAAGCATTTTAACACAAAAAAAAACATCGAACCCCTAAAAACTCACAGCAAAATATAAAACTCATCCATACTCTTAACTAAGATCCCAAATACCGAAAAATAAAACACCAGAAAAACACGTACAAAACAAAGCCATAAAACACCAAATCACGCATCCATAAAACATCGACACAGAAAAATGAAACCATAAGAAAATAAATCCATTGAGATAAACTAAAAATAAAACAATAAAACAGAGAAAACAAACCAAAATAAAACAAAAGAAACCATTCAAAATAAAACAAACTAAAAGAACATAAAATAAGAATCTGGGCAGACGAACAGGTGACTACGGGTGAAGACTGCGTGAAGACATGAGCGTCTTACGCGTAACAAGCAGTTACACCGTCAAGGAGTCATCAGGCTTAACAGGTGCTTTGAAAGCACATATAATGCGCCATATCCCACCACTGCCACCAAAAATACCTATACGCTGTAGTGGGTATTTAATAAACTCCGTAGAGTTTATAATAGATGTTTAGAATGGTAGCGTGGTACCCAACTACACGTCATTATTTAATGTGTGGGTCTGGCGCATTTCAACAAGATGACTCTCGGGTGTAAAGAAAGAATACAAGTTCATCCCGTAGCCACCGTTTAAAACAAACTGGCTGACAAAAAGGCAACATAAAAAAAAGGAGCATCCAAAACTATACATTTATTAGCACAGTCATTTGAAAACAGAACCAATATACAAGAATAACACACCATACACTTACTTGTTAAAAAAGAGGGTAAAACCACACAGCACGAGAAACTGTCAGCCAGGTAAAATCCAAAAGAGAGGTCGTCTGCCACTACACAAGTCCAAGAACCCTCTTCCTTTAGCTGCCCTGGCCTGACCTTTTTATGTGGCAGTTTCCCGCGCTTCTGGTGAGGTTTTACCCATAATGCCATAATTTATAATAAAAAATGAAAAGGTGTGTCTTAAAATCAAACTTAAAATACATAAAATAATACTAGAAATAAAACATATACAAAAAATGGGCATAAAAAGACTTAAAACAGGAAAGTAGGAAATAAAGTGAAAGAAGGGATCCGTGTGGAGAAACGAGAGAAAACAGGAAGAGGTACACAGATGAAAAATGAAGGTAAGGTGTTATAGTCGAAGGAAAAGAGACAAAATCAAGGGAAGGTAAGTAAAGAATATAAGGTAAGCAGTGTATAAGTACTTGTTGTGTAGAGTAGTAGATATGTAGATGTAGACGAAGAACACGGAACAATCAGAAAGGTAAGTCAAAGGAACATAAAAACACACTTTATTCTTATTAAAAAATAAACACACACACGCAGAACAGCGAAGCCAAATCATCTTGCAGGGCGGAAAGGTCCGTAGATTCTCTAGTGACGTCAGGAGACAGGCGGCCCGAACTCTGCGGGATGACCCGCCTGATACCAGGGGGGGGGGGGGGGAATTCACTACAACTCCCTCCCCGCCTGACTTCGAACGACTCGCTCTCGGCCTCGACGCACACAGAACGGCCACTGCCTGCTTCTGAGGACCCTAGCATGCGGCCCGGTCCAGCCACTCTAGGCTGAGCAGACAGGGTCATGCAGCATCGGAGGGGCAAGCAGAGAGGCGACGAGAGGAGTCGGTCGAAGGCCACACCACCGGATCCTCGGGTCAGAAGAGCCAAGTAGGTCACCACGACCGTCCACGACCCTCCGGAGGGGCGGCTCTGCACACTGCGGATGGACTCAAGGACCGTAAAGCATAGGAAAACATCGCACCTGCAAGAGACTGGAATTAGTGTATGGCATTTACTGTGTTCATCCTGTATAAGAGTAAAGTCCTTATGAAAGTGCCACCGATAAATCTATAGATATGGATGCACGACCGGAAAGGAAGAAGGCCAGCGAAGGACGAAAGCGAAGAAGGGAAAGGACGACGAAACCAGTAAAGCAATCACACCAAGGCTGAAAGGATAGAAAAGAGATAGAATAAACCGAAAAGAAAGTAAAAGAAACAATAGGCCCAGTACATAAAAATAAAATAATTAAAAACATGAACTTAAAAATTACAAAATAGAAACTCAAATAAACCAAAATACAGAAAAACTTAAAATTAACCTTATAATAAATAAACTTAAAATTAGGGGTCTTAAACATAAAGCTTAAATATTAAACTTAAAATCTACAAACTTAAGAATTACACAAAATCAAAATTAAAACTAAAACACAAAAGAAATCAACTTAAATAGCTTAAAATTACAAACTTAAGATTAAAATAAAATAAAAGACCAACCACACATTGGGAAAGTGTAGGCATACACCATCCTGGAACGTGCAGAACCTATCATCCCGACTTGAGCTGGAAGAATAAAACGGAATATACATACCAACACATTAACACAATGCTACCTCATTTTCAAAGATAGCTTTTCCACTACACTTCACTCGAACACAGAAGTTCTCACTGGCACAAAACGAGGGCAAAAGTAAAAAGGAGACCAATACAAGCTAACCATCATCAGGAGGTCGGCACCAGGAGGCCAGCAGAGCGATTGCAGGATCTCCATCACCATCTGGTAAATCATCCAAAGGAGGCGGATCGTCCACATCCTCATCTAGCTCTGCCTCATCTGGTAGGTGGAGTTCGTCATTGGTCCTGTACGGCCTTAGCTGGTTAAGGTGGTAAATCTTCTCCTTGTAAGGGGGAGAAAGCACTCTGACCAACCGTGTTACAGGACCGGTCTTCTTGCAAATCCGGGCCGGGCCAAACCAACGGGGTCCAAGTGCTGCACGTCGTTCTGCACCTGCCATACAGGAGAAATCCTTAAACAGGACCAAATCACCAACCTCAGCAGCAAAGGTGGACTTTCGGGTACGCCTATTATAGTCCCGGGCCCATCCTTCTCTGGCCTGTGTTGAAGTCTCCACAGCAATCTCTCTAGCTCTCCTTAATCTGGCAGAAAAGGATTGCACTGCCTCATGATCAGTCTCCTCATAATTAGTATTGCCCACAGGATAAGTGTCAATGTGTCCAGTCAAAAGGTAGAGAGGTTGATCACCTACCGAGCGATGTACTGCACTGTTCATGGCTAAACGAACATATGGTAAGAGTTCGTCCCATTCCAAAGGTGAGGCCTCAGGAAGGGTCGCCAAGGCATTCTTTACCACTCTGTTCGTCCGTTCAATCATCCCACCGCTGCCACCAAAAATACCTATACGCTGTAGTGGGTATTTAATCTATGCCATATTCTGCAGTTATGCTATGCTATAAGCTTGCTGCGATGGTATAGCGACAAAGACAATGCTGCATTTTAATAAACTCCGTAGAGTTCATTATTGGAGATGTTAAATGTGGTAGCGTGTTACCCAACTACGCGTAATTATTCAATGTGTGGGTCTGGCGCATTTTAGAGAAGATGACTCTCGGGTGTAAAAAGTTCATCCCGTAGCCACCGTTTAAAACAAACTGGCTGGCTGACTTAAAAAGGCAATATAAAAAATAGAAGCATCCATATTATACATTTATTAACACAGTCATTCGGAAACAAAACCAATATACATGAATAACACACCATACACTTACTTGTTAAAAGAGAGGGTAAAACCACACAGCACGAGAAACTGTCAGCCAGGTAAAATCCAAGAGAGGTCGTCTGCCACTACACAAGTCTAGGAACCCTCTCCCTGTCAACTGCCCTGGCCTGACCTTTTATGTGGCAGTTTCCCGCGCTTATGATGAGGTTTTATCCATGATGCAATATATTATAATAAAAAATGATGGAAAAAGGTGCCTTAAAAAAAATGACAGTAATATATACGACCCTGAAAATAGCCAAAAATGCTTAAAATACACGTTAGAGCCATTCTTATAATTCGCTGATTTTCGTTATATTAAAGGATTTAGTAATTGAGAGAAAAAAGGTGCACTAAAAAAATGACAATAATATATATGACCCTGAAAATAGCCCAAAATGCTTAAAATACACGTCTGAGCCATTCTGATAATGAAACGGATTATAGTTAAATGCACTTATTTTCGTTATATTAAAGGATTTAGCAATTGAGAGAAAAAAGGTACACTAAAAAAACAGATGACGGTAATATATACGACCCTGAAAATAGCCAAAAATGCTTAACATTCACGTTAGAGCCATTCTGATAATGAAACGGATTATAGTTAAATACGCTGATTTTCGTTATATTAAAGGATTTAGCAAATGAGAGAAAAAGGGTGCACTAAAAAAAATGATTAATATATACCACCCTGAAAATGGCCAAAAATGCTTAAAATACACGTTTGAGACATTCTGAAAATTAAACAAATTATAGTTAAATGCGCTGATTTTCATTATATTAAAGGATTTAGATATTGAGAGAAAAAAGTGCACCAAAAAAAATGACAGTAATATATACGACCCTGAAAATAGAAAAAAAAGCTTAAAATACATGTTTGAGCCAATCTGATAATGAAACCACAGTAATATATACGACCCTGGCTATTTTCGTTATATTAAAGGATTTAGCAAATGAGAGAAAAAAGGTGCACAAAAAAAAAAAGATTAATATATACGACCCTGAAAATAGCCAAAAATGATTAAAATACACGTTTGAGCCATTCTGATAATGAAACGGATTATAGTTAAATGCACTGATTTTCGTTATATTAAAGGATTTAGCAATTGAAAGAACAAAGGTACACTAATAAAAAAAATGATAATAATAATTACGACCCATAAAATAGCCAAAAATGCTTAAAATACACGTTAGAGCCATTCTGATAATGAAACGGATTATAGTTAAATGCGCTGATTTTCGTTATATTAAAGGATTAAGCAATTGAGAGAAAAAATGTGTACTAAAAAAAAATGACAGTAATATATACGACCATGAAAATAGCCAAAAATGATTAAAATACACGTTTGAGCCATTCTGATAATGAAACGGATTAAAGTTAAATGCGCTGATTTTCGTTATATTAAAGGATTTAGGAATTGAGAGAAAAAAGGTGCACTAAAAAAAAAAGACAGTAATATATACGACCCTGAAAATAGACAGAAATGCTTAAAATACACGTTAGAGCCATTCTTATAATGCACTGATTATCGTTATATTAAAGGATTTAGTACTTGAGAGAAAAAAATGCACTAAAAAAAATGACAGTAATATATACGACCATGAAAATAGCCAAAAATGCTTAAAATACACGTTTGAGCCATTCTGATAATGAAACGGATTTTAGTTAAATGCCCTGATTTTCGTTATATTAAAGGATTTGGCAATTGAGAGAAAAAAGGTGCACTAAAAAAATGACAAAAATATATATTACCCTGAAAATAGTCAAAAATGCTTAAAATACACGTTTGAGCCATTCTGATAATGAAACTGATTATAGTTAAATGCGCTGATTTTCGTTATATTAAAGGATTTAGCAATTGAGAGAAAAAAGGTGCACTAAAAAAAATAAATGACAATAATATTTACGATCCAGAAAATAGAAAAAAATGCTTAAAATACACGTTTGAGCCATTCTGATAATGAAACGGATGATAATCAAATGCCCTGATTTTCGTTATATTAAAGGATTCAGCAATTGAGAGAAAAAAGGTGCACTAAAAATAATATACGACCGTTAAAATAGCCATAAATGCTTAAGATACACGTTAGTGCCATTCTTATAATGCGCTGATTTTCGTTATATTAAAGGATTTTGTAACTGAGAGAAAAAAGATGCACTAAAAAAAAAATGACACGACCCTGAAAATAGCCAAAAATGCTTAAAATACACGTTTGCACCATTCTGATAATGAAACGGATTATATTTAAATGCGCTGATTTTCGTTATATTAAAGGATTTAGCAATTGAGAGAAAAAAGGTGCACTAAAAAAAAAAAAAAAAATGGCAGTAATATATACGACCATGAAAATAGCCAAAAATACTTAAAATACACGTTTCTGATAATGAAACGGATTATATTTAAATGCTCTGATTTTCGTTATATTAAAGGATTTAGCAATTGAGAGAAAAAAGGTACACTAAAAAAACAGATGACAGTAATAAATACGACCCTGAAAATAGCCAAAAATGCTTAAAATACACGTCTGAGCCATTCTGATAATGAAACGGATTATAGTTAAATGCGCTTATTTTCGTTATATTAAAGGATTTAGCAATTGAGAGAAAAAAGGTACACTAAAAAAAACAGATGACAGTAATATATACGACCCTGAAAATAGCCAAAAATGCTTAAAATACACGTTAGAGCCATTCTGATAATGAAACGGATTATAGTTAAATGTGTTGATTTTCGTTATATCAAAGGATTTAGCAAATGAGAGAAAAAAGGTGCACTAAAAAAAAAAATAATTATTACGACCGTGAAAATAGCCAAGAATGCTTAAAATACACGTTTCAGACATTCTGAAAATGAAACATATTATAGTTAAATGCGCTGATTTTCATTATATTAAAGGATTTAGATATTGAGAGAAAAAAAGTGCACTAAAAAAATGACAGTAATATATACGACCCTGAAAATAGAAAAAAAAAGCTTAAAATACATGTTTGCGCCATTCTGATAATGAAACGACAGTAATATATACGACCCTGAAAATAGCCAAAAATGCTTAAAATAACGTTTGAGCCATTCCGATAATGAAACGGATTATAGTTAAATGCACTGATTTTCGTTATATTAAAGGATTTAGTAATTGAAAGAAAAAAGGTACACTAATAAAAAAAAATGAGAATAATAATTACGACCCAGAAAATAGCCAAAAATGCTTAAAATACACGTTTGAGCCATTCTGATAATGAAACGGATTATAGTTAAATGCGCTGATTTTCGTTATATTAAAGGATTTAGCAACTGAGAGAAAAAAGGTGCACTAAAAAAAATGACAGTAATATATACGACCATGAAAATTGAGAAAAATGCTTAAAATAAACGTTTGAGCCATTCCGATAATGAAACGGATTATAGTTAAATGCAGTGATTTATGCTATATTAAAGGATTTAACAATTGAAATAAAAAAGTGCACAAAAAAATGACAAAAATATATATTACCCAAAAAAATAGTAAAAAAATGCTTAAAATACACGTTTGAGCCATTCTGATAATGAAACTGATTATAGTTAAATGTGCTGATTTTCGTTATATTAAAGGATTTAGCAATTGAGAGAAAAAAGGTACACTAATAAAAAAAAATGACAATAATATTTACGACCCAGAAAATAGCCAAAAATGATTAAAATACACGTTTGAGCCATTCCGATAATGAAATGGATTATAGTTAAATGCCCTGATTTTCGTTATATTAAAGGATTTAGCAATTGAGAGAAAAAAGGTGCACTAAAAAAAAAGTCAGTGATATATACGACCCTGAAAATAGCCAAAAATGCTTAAAATACACGTTTCTGATATTGGAACGGATTATAGTTAAATGGGCTGATTTTCGTTATATTAAAAAGAATAGAAATTGAGAGAAAAAAGGTACACTAAAAAAAATGACAGTAATAAATACGACCCTGAGAATAGCCAAAAATGCTGAAAATACACGTCTGAGCCATTCTGATAATGAAACGGACTATTGTTAAATGCGCTCATTTTCGTTATATTAAAGGAATTAATAATTGAGAGAAAAAAGGTGCACTAAAAATAAAAGACTAATATACACGACCCTGAAAATAGCCAAAAATGCTAAAAATACACGTTTGAGCCATTCTGAAAATGAAAATGGATTATAGTTGAATGCGCTGATTTTCCTTATATTAAAGGATTCAGCAATTGAGAGAAAAAAAGTGCACAAAAAAAATAACAGTAAATAGCCAAAAATGCTTAAAATACACGTTTGAGCCATTTTGATAATGAAACGGATTATAGCTAAATGCGCTGATTTTCGTTATATTAAAGGATTTAGCAACTGAGAGAAAAAAGGTGCACTAATAAAAATGACAGTAATATAAACGACCCTGAAAATAGCCAAAAATGCTTAAAATAAACGTTTGAGCCATTCTGATAATGAAACGGATTATAGTTAAATGCGCTGATTTTCGTTATATTAAAGGATTTAGCAATTGAGAGAGAAAAGGTGCACTAAAAAAAAAAGACAGTAATATAAACGACCCTGAAAATAGCCAAAAATGCTTAAAATGCACGTTAGAGCCATTCTTATAATGCGCTGATTTTCGTTTTATTAAAAGATTTAGTATTTGAGAGAAAAAAGGTGCACTAAAAAAAAATGCCAGTAATATATACGACCTTGAAAATAGCCAAAAATGCTTAAAATACACGTTTGAGCCATTCTGATAATGAAACAGATTATAGTTAAATGCGCTGATTTTCGTTATACTAAAGGATTTAGCAATTCAGAGAAAAAAGGTGCACCAAAAAAAAAAAAAAAAAAAAAAGACAGTAATATATACGACCCTGAAAATAGCCAAAAATCCTTAAAATACACGTTTCTTATAATGAAACGGATTCTACTTAAATACGCTGATTTCCGTTATATCAAAGGATTTAGGAATTGAGAGATAAAATGTGCACTAAAAAAATGACAGTAATAAATACGACCCTGAAAATAGCCAAAAATACATAAAATACACGTTTGAGCCATTCTGATAATGAAACGGATTATAGTTAAATGCGCATATTTTCGTTATATTAAAGGATTTAGCAATTGAGAGAAAAAAGGTGCACTAAAAAAAAGAATAATATATACGACCCTGAATATAGCCAAAAATGCTTAAAATACACGTTTGAGCCATTCTGATAATGAAACGGATGATAGTTAAATGCACTGACTTTCGTTATACTAAAGGATTTAGCAATTCAGAGAAAAAAGGTGCACCAAAAAAAACAAAAAATGACAGTAATATATACGACACTGAAAATAGCCAAAAATCCTTAAAATACACGTTTCTGATAATGAAACGGATTCTAGTTAAATACGCTGATTTCCGTTATATTAAAGGATTTAGCAATTGAGAGAAAAAAGGTGCACTAAAAAAAAAGAATAATATATACGATCCTGAAAATAGCCAAAAATGCTTAAAATACACGTCTGAGCCATCTGATAATGAAACGGATTAAAGTTAAATGCGCTGATTTTCGTCATATTAAAGGATTTAGCCATTGAGAGAAAAAAGGTGCACTAAAAAAAAATAACAGTAGTATCTACGACTCAGAAAAAAGCCAAAAATGGTTAATATACACGTTTGAGCCATCCTCATAATGAAGCGGATTATAATTAAATGCGCTGATTTTCGTTATATTAAAGGATTTAGCAATTGAGAGAAAAAAGGTGGACTAAAAAAATAACAGTAATATATACTACCCTGAAAATAGCCAAAAATGATAATGAAACGGATTATTGTTAGAAGCACTGATTTTCCTTATAGTAAAGGATTTAGCAATTGAGATAAAACAGGTGCACTAAAAAAATGACAGTAATATATACGACCCTGAAAAGAGCCAAAAATGCTTAAAATACACGTTTGAGCCATTCTTATAATGAAATGCGCTTATTTTCGTTATATTAAAGGATTTACCAATTGACAGAAAAAAGGTGCACAGAAAAGAAAAACGACAGTAATATATACGACCCTGAAAATAACCAAAAATGCTTAAAATACACGTTTGAGCCATTCAGATAATGTGCTGATTTTCGTTATATTAAAGGATTTAGCAATCGAGAGAAAAAAGGTGCACTAAAAAAAATGACAGTAATATATACGACCCTGAAAATAGCCAAAAAATACCTAAAATACTCGTTTCAGCCATTCTGATAATGAAACGGATTATACTTAAATGCGCTGATTCTCGTTATATTAAAGAGATTTAGCAATTGAGGAAAAAAAATGCAATAAAAAAAATGACAGTATATACGACCCTGAAAATAGTCAAAAATGCTTAAAATACACGTTTGAGCCATTCTGATAATGAAACGGATTATAGTTAAATGCGGTGATTTTAGTTATATTAAAGGATTTAGCAATTGAGAGAAAAAAGGCGCAATAAAAAAAATGACAGTAATATATACGACCCTGTAAATAGCCAAAAATGCTTAAAAAACACGTTTGACCCATTCTGATAATGTGCTTATTTTCGTTATATTAAAGGATTTAATAATAGAGAGAAAAAAGATTCACTTAAAAAAAAAAATGACAGTAATATATTCGACCCTGAAAATATCTAAAAATGCTTAAAATTCACGTTTGAGCCATCCTGATAATCAAACGGATTATAGTTAAATGCACGTATTTTAGTTATATTAAAGGATTTAGCAATTGAGAGAAAAAGGTGCACTAAAAAAAAAAATAACAGTAATAAATACGACCCTGAAAATAGCCAAAAATGCTTAAAATACACGTTTGAACCATTCTGATATTGAAACGGATTATAGTTAAATGCGCTGATTTTCGTTATATTAAAGGATTTAGCAATTGAGAGAAGAAAGGTGCACTAAAAAAAAATGACAGTAATTTGTACGACCCTGAAAATAACCAAAACTGCTTAAAATACACGTTTGAGCCATTTTGATAATGAAACGGCTTATAGTTAAATGCGCTGATTTTCGTTATATTAAAGGATTTAGCAATTCAGAGAAAAAAGGTGCACTAAAAAAAATGACAGTAATATATACGACCCTGAAAATAGCCAAAAATGCTTAAAATACACGTTTGAGCCATTCTGATAATGAAACGGATTATAGTTAAATGTGCTGATTTTCGTTATATTAAAGGATTTAGCAATTGAGAGAAAAAAGGTACACTAAAAAAAAAATGACAGTAATATATAGGACCCTGAAAATAGCCAAAAATGCTTAAAATACACGTTTGAACCATTCTGATAATGAAACGGTTTATAGTTAAATGCGCTTGTCGCGGTCGACGGCGCTGTCCATGCGCAATCGCCCTCGATTACGTTACATAAAGGTGCGCCCTTCCTCAATTAAGATTGAAATTGAATGCCATGACTTTGCAGGAACGTATCTTGAGCGAGGAAGCAATATTGAAACACCAGTGACCCCTGGCAACCCCTTTGGCGACATCGAGTGACGTTAGATACTACTCTTGCGCCGCTTCATCATCTCGCTGCTTCCGGGTCGACGTAGCACCATGACAAGTGGATGCCTTATCAACCTGGAACGATATCAGGCCATTCCAGCATCCCCTGGCCTGAAAAGATGAATATAAACATTAGTTGCAGTTGCCAGATGCCACCAGAATCATTCGCTGCACTTCTATCTGCTCTTCTACGACGTAAATCGCGTTGTCGCGCCGCATCGTCCTCTTTTAAATGTTTATCAATGTTTTTAGGATGTAAGGAGTTTTCATTTCAAATGCTAGGATATATATTTGTGTTGATGACACTGCAATACGTAATCTTTTGTACACAGAACATTCGAGTTTTTATTGCATAAAGAAGGTCGGGAGGTTGTTTCTTAAGCAGCAGCATCTTTAGACGTTTAATCGGTTTTGCATTTTTACTTATTTTTTCAGTTTTAAGAGCTTTTACGTCTTTTTAGCGTATTTTATTCCCGACATTCTTTTGTTTACATTCGGGGTTGTTTTTATTTACGTTAATTCTTTTACCTCTGCGTTTTAAGAGTCATTTTTATTTTTCACTAATTCCATTTTAAGAACAGTATTTCATTTTTAGTTATTTTACGTGTTTATTTACTTTTACGTAGTATTTTAAGATAACTCGAAAGCTCTGTATATAAGAGCTGCCACGTGGGCTTCCAGCACTCGTGTCTGAGACCTTGAAGAGCTCACACCTTGTTGAGAACACAGCAGCAACAAAACAAAAATCTTGTGACACTAGAGTTACCCTGGTTTACGGGGCCTCTTGTTTCGCTAGATATTGTTGTTTCTGGGTTATTTAACGTAAGGAAATTAGAGTAAACGCTGTTTTGCACAGATTTTTGCGCACTTTTAGTGCTTTGCCTGCACCTTCAGTGCTTTGTTTTTTGCAGGTGACACGAGAGTATAGTAGTAGTAGACAGCCCCCACCCCAGACCCGCAGCACTCTTCTACCACAGGGTAGCCCTTACGGGCTGTGACCCCTGGGTAGGGAGGCCCAGTAGTCTGGGGCGTCCATTTTTCTTTCCCTGATTTTTTTCCATTTTTACGTGTGACCTTCCTGAGCCTACCGGAGTTTACCTTGTAAGCTCCAGTATTCGCTTGGGGGGTGGGCATTTTCTTACCGTCCCTCGCATTTGGGAGGTTCGGCGGTAGGGAAGTGTCTTCCACACAACTCCGATCCCTTAGTTGGTACTGGAGAACTCAACCAAGCTTCCACTAGGGGGGGGCGAGGACGTGTAACGACAAGACTGTTTATTTTTTTGTATCCTCTCTTAGCTATTGGGATTAGGTTGATACAATAGTTAAGGGAAAGGTAGTCCTCTCAGGACAACGGGCTTTGGCCCAGGGTTCGGACCTGGTCCGACACCCGAGTATGGTTGATCCCCCGGCTACCCTTCCTCCTCCCCAAGGAGGAGGGGCGACTCCTAAACTCTCTAAGACAACTTTGACCACCAATGGAACCCCGACTAACGACCGACCCAGAAGACCATTTATTGATATCCCTCCAGAGAACGCAAGGTGTGTGAACATACGATGCGTGAATGAAAATCAATCGCTGAAAAATGTCAACCCCTTTATCATTAAGAAGGTCCTTGATGGTCAAGTGGAAGGCACTTTTGATTTTGTCCGAAAACTGCGAGATGGTAGCCTCCTTGTGAAAGTACAATTTAAATCTCAGGTTAAGGATTTGCTTAAACTGACGCAAATTCATGACCTTCAAGTTAAAGTAACTATTCCTGTTGGCCCAAATACCTGTAAGGGAGTAATCTTTCACAGGGATTTGAGGACAATGGAAGAAAGGGAAATTCTTGAGGCCATGAAAGACCAAAGCGTAGTAGAAGTAAATTGTATGACAAAGAAAGATGGAGATGTGCGAGTAAAAACCGGATTGTGTTTCTTGACTTTTTCCTTACCCAAAATTCCAAGTACTGTAAAAGTTGGATATGAGATCGTCCAAGTTCGACCCTATATCCAAAAACCAATGCGTTGCAATAGATGCCAAAAATTTGGACACACCTCATTACGATGCAATGATAAAGATACAGACAAATTCATGTGCGGTAAATGTGCTGGAGCCCATGATACTACTACATGCAAGGAAAAGACCCTCAAGTGTGCTAACTGTGGAGGTCCCCATCAGTCAGGCTCTGCTGAATGCAGCAGCCTGAAGACGGAGACTGAGACATTGGCATACATGAGAGAGCACGATGTTAGCTACCGTGAGGCCAAGAAGAAAGTTGACGGTTTGGCAAGCAAACCCAATACTTCTTACGCCTCAGCAGTAACCAACAACGTTTCCAATGCAAGCAGTATTAATCAGCAGCTCGCAGCTAAGGACCAGGAAATTTCCGAATTAAAGGAAACAGTTAAAAATTTAATGAATCAAGTTAAAGAATTGACTAAAACAATAAAGGAAATTGCTGAATCAACCCAGCAAAAAAAGCATCATAAGGAGGATGATACCAAATCACAATCTGGATCACACCTCTTAGTCCAGGCGACCCCTACTAGAACTTCGTCTGGTAGTTGTTCTGCTCGTAAGAGCAGATCATCTTCTGCCGGGCGTCTCTCTAGCAGAGGGGAGCAGTCTATGGAGGCTACTGTCTCCAAAAATTCCCGAGAGAGGCCCTCGGGAAGCGAGGGAGAGGAGGAGGCGCCTCCCTCCCAAAAAAAGAAAATAAAAACCGGCGGACAAGGCACTTCCAAACCCCATAAAACGTAATCCACGCGTATACCATTATACAATGGAACTGTCAAAATAAACTCCTTCAGATTATTAGCCTCGTTCTATGCTCCCAATATTATAGTTCTACAAGAAAGCCACTTAAACGACCAAGTCTCTGACGAGGTCGTATCGCTAAGAAACTACCATCTTTGTAGAAAAGACCGAGAGGGAAGGGGTGGAGGCGGAGTCGCCATGTACATCCACCAGAATCTCCCTTTCACTGAAGTGACGATTAATTCTACTTTGGAACACGTCGCATGCAAAGTAAAATTCAATAACACGTATCTGACTATATGCTCAGCTTATTGTCCACCAGATAAAATGGTAATCTATGATGAGCTTTTTGCTATTCAGGACAGTCTGCCAAATAACAAATTAATTTTAGGTGATTTTAACGCTCATCATACGTCATGGGGTTCCCTGCGGGTGAATGGTAGAGGTGAGCAAGTAGTTAAGTTGATCAACGACTCTGATCTGGTTCTTCTAAATGATGGTAGTCCAACGCGAATAGACGATAATACCGGTAATTTGAGCTTTATTGACTTATCATTGGTCTCTTCAACACTAGCAGCCAAGTGCCTGTGGCACACCATTGACGACTCGTTGGGAAGCGATCACCTTCCTATTTGTATTCAATATTCATGCGACACCACGAGGACGCCTTCAGCACCCAAATTTAACGTAAAAAGAGCAGATTGGGTCGCCTTCACAAGGAGCGTCAAGCTCGAAGTTGTTGGAGAAACCATTGATGATAAAGTAAACAGTGTTCAAAATTGTATTATAAATGCAGCGATGGCAACCATCCCTAAGACTTCGACAGATAGCGTTAAGCATAGAGTTCCATGGTGGACACCAGATTGCCGCAGGGCGCTATGTGAACGAAATAGGGCCTACAGGCTTTTCCAAAAAAACATCACAAATGAGAACTTTCGCAACTACAAACAAGCGAGAGCTAGGGCTCGAAGAACAATTAGACAAGCCAAAAGAGACTCCTGGCGAAGCTTTGTCTCTACGATTAACAGCAATACCAGCATTGCAGAGGTTTGGTCCACTGTCAACAAAATCAATAGAAAAAAATATCATTTGAAATAAAAAACATCACCCATGAGTGAAATTAATATGAGTCACCTAGAGACATTGCTAACATAATCGCCAGGCAGTTCTCTTATACAAGCAGCTCGGAAAACTACAACCCGACATTCCTGACCACCAAGGAAGCAGCCGAGCTGCAACCAATTCACTTTGCCACAGGAGATGACCTTGATTACAATAAAGACCTAACAATGGATGAGCTTGTCCGAGCCCTAGAAGCCTGTAGAGGAACATCCCCAGGCCCCGATGAAATTCGATATGAGATGATGAAGCATCTTAATCATGGTGACATGATTAAGTTGCTAGAAGTGTACAATGATATTTGGAAAAGCCAGACTTTTCCAAATTCATGGCACTTTGCCCACATCATTCCCATATTGAAAGGAGGGGGAAATCCCAAATCCGCTATATCTTACCGCCCAATTGCGTTGACAAGTTGCTTATGCAAGGTCATGGAAAGAATTGTTAATAGTAGGCTATTGCATTTTTTAAATACCAGGAATTTACTAGTTGACGAGCAGTGCGGCTTCCGAAAGGGACGTCAAACTCTCGATCAACTAGTAAAACTGGAAAGTCATATTCATGAGGCATTTGCCAAAAAACATTTTTTGATTTCAGTATTTTTAGATATAGAAAAAGCCTACGACATGACATGGCGACATGGCCTACTCAGAAAACTTTATGCTTTCGGATTACGTGGAAACTTGCCTTGTTTTATCCAAAATTTCATATCTGACAGAACGTTTTCTGTCAAATTATTTTTTGACAATGTCACTTTCTCGGACATTTTTGTCCAGGCAAACGGGGTCCCACAAGGAAGTGTCTTGTCACCAACATTATTTTTATGTATGATTAATGACATTTTACCAGCTCCTCCTCGGAATCTTAAATACTCACTGTACGCCGATGACTGTGCATTATGGCACTCCAGCAGTAATGCAGAGTTCTCGGCAAATCAGATCCAATTGGCACTGGATATGATTCATAACTGGGGCCTCCAGTGGGGTTTTAAGTTTTCCATAAGAAAGAGTATTGGAGTGGTCTTTACCCATAGGAGAAAGCCCAACATCAGGCTAACTCTAGACAACCACCCAATACCTATTCAAAATTCAGCTAAATTTCTTGGTCTACTCTTTGATAGTAGATTGAATTGGAAAGACCACATTGGTCAATTAAAGAATAAATGTCAAAAAGCACTCAATTTATTAAAGTGCATTTCTGGACACAAATGGGGAGCTGATAGAAAGTCTTTACTGATGTTATATAAATCCCTGATTAGATCTAAAGTAGATTATGGGTCAATCGTGTATGGCTCGGCAACGAGCTCAACTCTGAAAGGACTGAATGTTGTGCAGAATGCGTGTTTACGTGTCTGTCTTGGAGCCCTTAAATGCACTCGCATCGAGCGCCTAGAGGTAGAGTCGGGAGTACCTCCCCTCCGTCTCAGACGCGGCCAGCTTGCGCTGACCTACGCCGTGAAAATAGCCAGGCAGCCCCAACATCGTAACAGGGATGTTTTGCGCCGGCAATTAGACCCACAGCACCGCGGCGGAAAGCCTCTGTGCAATAGACTCCAAGACCTCACAGACAAAGTCGGTATAGATCTCTCTACTATCGATACCCTGGTTCAATCAAATATAGCGCCGTGGGAAACCCCCAATTTTACCATTGTGGTAGACTGGCTACCATCAGTCAAAGCCACGGTATCGGAGGCGGAGGTACGCCAGCGGTTCAGAGAGATCATTATTAAACATCTTTCCTTTTTTCATTTGTATACCGACGGGTCCAAGACAGACGAGTGTGTGGGTGCGGGTGTATGGTCGACTGAATGTCAGTTGAGATTTCGATTGCCGAATCATACATCGATCTTTCTTGCTGAACTTTTTGCAATAGACAAAGCCTTAGATTTCGCCCTATCGACGACCCACGATAGAATAGTCATATTTTCAGACTCATTAAGTTCAATTAAAGCTATTAAATCCTTAGAAACTACAAAAAATGAATTACAGGGTAATATCATTCGTAAATTACATAGTGCCAATAAATCAATCAAGCTGATATGGGTACCTGGACACTCGGGTATACATGGCAATGAACAGGCTGACAAATTAGCCGGGTCGACTGGTGATCTGGAGCCTGGCATTGTCCGCACAGATCTCAGGTGTTTTGTCTCTTTTATAAAAGCAAAAATCCATCTCCTGTGGCAGAGTGAGTGGACCGACCTCACAATCTACAACAAGAACAAAGAAAAGATTGAAATGTGGGACACAGCCCACAGAAGAAACAGAAGGGAGGAGGTGGTGTTGGCCCGACTGAGGGTCAATGCCACACGTTTAACCCACCTCACTCCCTACATCGAAAAAAATTTCCCTCCACGATGTGACCACTGTCATAGACACCTCTCAGTGGCACATATTCTGATATTCTGTCAAAAACACCACAGCAAAAGACAGAATATTAAAAATTACTTCCAAATAAAAAATATTGAATTAAATATAACAAATCTACTATCAGATAATGAAAAAATAATAAGTAAAGTAATCACTTTTTTAAAGGAGACAAAACTTTATGACCTTCTATAGATTGATAAAATAAAATGGAATCATTGGCTTAATAACCTTGGCTTGTGCCGCTGGTTGATAGCCAATAAATCCAACAAGCAATTAAGCAAGCAAGCTTCCAGCGGAGCCCACTTCCAGCCTTTGTTCAACACGCTTGTCTTGTCAGAAAGCTCTGTTCTCTCTCTTCGAGTACCCTGGCTGATTTTTCCATCTCGTCCAGCAATCAGATAAGTTATTGGTCGTGTACAGTTGTGAAATTCAGGTCGAGAGTGGTGATTATTGCATCAAAATTAACGCCAGGTATAACATAGACAAAGTGCCTTTTTTTTTTTACTTTATTCGTGACTAAATTCTGCAGAAAACTATATATTGTGGTGTCATCTATGTGACTGCGTCAATTCGCCATATTTCATTTATATTAGTCAAGCTAATAATTCGTTTCTTTTCATTGTCTATAACTGCTTGCCCATATACGCAGTTATTTTAGTACAATTATTAAGTTAATCTATATTCAGTCAACCCCGATTTCTAAGTTGATTCGTTTCGCTATTTATCTATTTTTATTGTGTTAGTTAAGGTCCCTTTTGCTACTGTTTGTATACCATCGGATATTTCTATGTATATATATATCACATCTTGAACGGTGTCTAAGAGTGAACGTCTGTGGAGCAAAGGCCAACAACTATAAAGTTCATTTATTTTTACATGTATGTCAATTATTCTGTTATTTAATGATTACGGTATTTCTGCACATAATAAACGAAATTATCTGTGAAGTGTTTCTGAATCATATGTTTTTAATACCGAGTGAATGATTATTATTTTAAAGTTTGTATATTCATTTTAAATAGTTTTAATTTGTTTCTCATTGTGGATAGTTTGGCTGAAGGAGGATACGAAATACTTTACCTTAAAACTGGAAAAAAAAGTATTAATCTGAATATTGTATTTGAAACGAAGAGATCAATTTCAGCTTTCCATCTGAAGAGAATTATTCAAATATTTTATCTGAATAGAAAGATTAACTTGAATTCTGTATCTGGAAAAGAAAAAAAAAATATTAACAATAGTATAATAATACAACTCTATCTTGCTAATACTGGCAGGTTGAGCATACGTTAAAATAAT